>NC_089240.1:27421764-27721764 GCF_963924675.1 Phocoena phocoena | reverse complement strand
CAACTGTACTCTGATTGGAAGAGAAAGATGATGAGCTAATAAAGAAGAAAACACATACTATCTCGATATTGTTCAGAGTTGTATAGTCCACAGATTGATATCAAACGGACACTTGTTAGAAATGCAGAATCTCAGGCCTCACCTCAGACCCAGTGCACCAGAACCTGCATTTTAATAAGATCCCTAGGTGGTTCGTTTGCACACTGAAGTTTGAGAAGCACAGTTATGGAGAACAAGAAAGCAGGGTAAGAGGAAAAGTGAGTGGGAATGAAGACATGATTGTCTGTAGTTGGGTCAGTGAAGCTTTTCTATTAAGAGAATGCTTAAGAACATGAGAAAGTTGGTGGAAGTCAGGAAGTAAGCCTGGATGTATATATCAAGGGGAGACCGTTCCAGGCAGAGAGAGAACAATCAGAGCAAAGGCCTTGATGTGGAGCAAGATGCGGGAATAGCAAGGAGACCAGTGAGGCCAGAGCAGAGGGAGAGGGGACACATGGCCAAAGCAGAGGGAAACTACATCTTTCATCTCTCCTCCCCTACTTCCTTCTCCCCCGACTAAGAGTCTCATCTGCCTTACTACTCCTTCCCTTCCCCCACTTCCTCCACATTGCCACCAGTAGGGAGAGTCTGAGAATGCCCTCAGCTCCAAGCCACTGGTGATAGCTGGTGGAGTTGGGGCCAGAGCTGGAGAAGAACTGAGGGAAAGAGGAACTTTCTCAAAAGCAAGGCCTTTCATTCTTTATAGCAAACTGACAAAGAGCTGGGCATAAAGTAAAAATGTTAAATGCACAAATGTTAAAGACAAGTGAGTCAGGTCCAGAGCTGGGCACCAAAATGTTACTAAACTCAGGTCTGGCTGCTCGCCACTTGAAAATCAATACCCGAAAGGCAGTTGTTGGTGGAAAGGAAAGTTGCTTTTAATCAGAAAGCCAGTAATCTGGGGAGAAGGTGGACTCATGTCCCCAAAAAGCAACGCTGAAGATTCTGCTCGGCCATGAAAGTTTTAAAGGGAAAAGGGGAAGTAATCTCAGTTAATAATTGGGATGGGGGGGCTTCCCTGGTGGCGCAGTGGTCGGGAGTCCGCCTGCCGATGCAGGGGACGCGGGTTCGTGCCCCGGTCCAGGAGGATCCCACGTGCCGCAGAGCGGCTGGGCCAGTGAGCCATGGCCGCTGAGCCTGCGCGTCCGGAGCCTCTCCTGCGTACCGCAAAAAACAGAACAAAACAAAATAATTGGGATGGGGGTCAGAATCATTGATTGCCATCCCCCACTGCATGCAGGCTTGTCGACTTCTTGTGATCTTTCTTTAGATGTTATCTTGTTCACACAGTTTGTTCATGAGATTGCTGAAAGGGAAGCTAGGGAAGAGATCTGGTCATCCGTTAATTACTTATTCTTCATTTCTACTTCTTTGATCTATGGAGAGAACGAACAGGTTAGGCAAGGTAGTGTGTGATCAAAAGATTTGGAAGGTGTGCTAGGGCCAGGGGTGAGTAGAGCATGACGGTGCCTGGTTTAAAGTTAGTGACAAGACACAAGGCACCTCCTGCAGAGAACTCTTTCCTGCAAAGCACTCTTTCCTGCCAAAAGCTGCTTATAAAATCAAACATTCTTTTTTTCTTTAACATGGTGGTTTAAACATCAGAACTGATTTAAGAATGTTTAACTTTCTGGAAGTCAGGAATATAATCTGAAATAAATACAATATAAAAAGGGAAAATATAATTTGTAATACAGCTCTGATATGTGATTATTATTTCATACACTATATTGTAATACAGTATAACTTATCATTCATTGTAGTAAGTTTTTTTCCATTGCACTCCTACTGTTGTGCGAGCTGCTTTTACATATACATCTTTATCCTCAAAATAATTGCCAAGTGTATATGGTTATACACAGTATTTTTAAGGTAAGGATCTCAAGGCTTGGAGGGAAAATAGTTAGATGAAGGCTACACAGCTGGGAGGAAAAAGAGCCAGGATTATAATCCAAGTGTGTCAGGCTCCAAAGCCCGTGTTTTGTTTTGTTTTGCTGTGCCTTGCACTATCTCTCTGTCCAAGAACCTAATGGAAATTCTAGATATGAAGGCAGCTAGCCAACAGTTAATGTTATTTAACTCAGTCTTAGATGTATGGGGAGTAAAAGTGAAATATGTTTCTCTGTCTTTTTCACTTAAGGAGTAGAAAAAATCAGTTTATTCTATTTGAATTTCTTAGAACCATAGAACTCTGAACCTAGAATAATCATTGAAAGTATCTAGTTGAATATATTTCTTCTGTATGTGCGGAAACTGAGGCCCAAGGGGCCTTTTTAAAAATACTAAACCAAGCTCCTTTATGACTGCTTACTTACATTATGTCATGTGATGAGGTGGTTCTGCCTGAGTTGTATAAATTATTTCAATTAGCAGGACAAATAGGCATGCTGGAAAGAAACTTTTTGCAGTTGTTGCTTAGATACCTAAGTGTATCAGTTTCCTATCTCTGCATAAAAACACCCCAAATGTAATGTCTTAAAACAAGTGTTATTACTTGCTCATGATTTTGTGGGTCTGCAGTTGGGCTGTGAGCAACTTAATAGGTATTCTGAAGGTCTTACTAGGGGTCATTCATGTACATGCAGTTATCTGGCAACTCAACAGGAGCTAGATGGATTCACTCAAATATCTGACAGCGGGCTGTTGGCTGGAGAGCCTTGGTACTTCACAAGGCCTGTCATCCTCCAATAGGCTGGACTGGGCTTCATTATATGGCATTCTCAGGGCATTGTTTCAAGAGGATGAGGGTGAAAGCTACAAGATGTCTTGACGCCTAGACTCTGTAATTCATACATCACTTCTGCTACATTCCATTGGTCGAGACAAGTTTTCAATCCAGCCCACATTCAAGGGGCAGAGAAATAGATCTCCCCTTTTGAAGGGAGGAGCTGCAATGTCACCACAAAGGGATGGGCACACAGGGATGGGAGGCTTTCTTGTGGCCATCTTAACACCCAAACCACTACATTGAAGAAAAAGGGGGAAAGCAGAGATCAAAGTGTCGGTCTATATGCAGTGTCCTATGTCAGTGACTCTCAGACTTTACCATCATCAAAATCACCCATTTCTTATTAAAGCACAGATGGTGGGGCTTCATTTCCAAAGTTCCTGATTCAGTAGATCTGGGGTGACGCTTGAGAATTTGCATCTATAAAAGGTCCCCATATGGTGCTGATGCTGCTGGTCCTGGGACTGCACTTTAAGAACTACTGCCATAGGCCTATGGTGAGTGGGGAGGGAGTTCATCCCTGCTTCCTGCGAGCAACCTAGTGCGGAACCTGAGTGAGAGCCAGTGCTGTGGATGCCAAAGGGACCTCCACGTTATTTCAGGACCACCCGCCCCGGGACTTTGTAGCTTGGGAGTTCAAGTAGATGTACAGCACGCCTAGGCAGTATTTGCCTAGCAGAGCAGCTTAGAGACCTGTGGGGAGAATGGCCACGCTTATACGAAGCTCCCCTGGAGACTCTGATAAAGGTTTAGGTAGGCAGGACTTTGAATCAAACTGAAAGGCCTGCTTGGCAGATGGAGGCAAAGAGCCAACAAATCTGGTTGTAAATGTCAATGTGAATCCTTTCTTATCCACAAGCTGCTGGGTCTGGGAACATTCACATGCCACAATACCCGATTTAGCATTTCCGAAAGAAATTGCATATAGAACATGCTTCATGTGAAGACTCCAAATCAGGGTATTGGAGTGCTTCAAATTTCCCAGGGTAATAACTGTGAAATGAATGACCATTGTATAAATAGACACATAGAAGTGCCAGTTAATAGAGGTTTCTAATTGATTAAACACTGGTAAAACCATCTCTTCCTGTAATTAATTTTGAAGAGAGCAAGTCTCAAGTGTAATTAGGAAAATGCTGCACTGGAGGTCAAGAAGCCTAAATTCTAATCTCAGCTGTGCTACCAACTAGATAAGGGGTCAACACACTCTTTTTGTAAAGAGCCAGATAGTAAATATTTTCAGCTTTGTGGGTCATGGGATCAACTTTGTCAGTGTATACTAAAAGCAGCCAAACCATAGACAATATGTAAATAAACAGGCACGGCTGGGTTCCAATACCACTTTATTTACAGAAACCAGAAGGGGGCAGGTGGGAAGAAATTTGGCCCTTAGTGGCCTACCCATATCCCCTCAGCACTAGTCCTTCTTGTAAACCCTGAGGCTTCTAAATGCAAGCACCTGGAACTCTGCCCAGGCACTTTCTCTCGCCATAGGAGCAGCTCACTCACTTGCAGAGCACGTTGGAAGTGCTGGGAAGGAGGCATCCCTAGAACAGTACTCACCCACTGATGGATAGAAGTTGATGCATAAATACTGTGCCCTCTTTATTCCTTGAGTAGGACAACTCCAGGGCGTGGTTCACACCAGACGTCTCCAGGGGGTTGAACCACAGTTGACCACAGTGATAACCTGTTTATTGGCATACCCTGTAGGGACTTCCTTCCCATTCCTATTCATCTCCTTACTCTTCCACCACAGCTTTCTGGTATCATCTACCAATTAAACTACTTGTAATTAAATCCTTGTCTTAGAGCCTACTTCTGGGTGAACCTAAATTAATACAAAAGGTCTCAGAATTTACTGCCATGGTTTTACCTTTTAAATGAGTTTTATTCTGATTCCCATTTTGTAGATGAGAAGACCAAGGGACAGAAAAGAGTAAAAATTTGTCCAAAGTTACAAAGCTAGTAAGTGGCAGAGTGGGTATTCAAAGTTTCATCTCTGTGATGCCAAAGCATATGCTGTTAATCGGAACACTATATCTCAAGCAGTGATTTATTTATCTCCATCTGAATTTTTGAAGGCTATACTTAAGTACCAAACACATATAAAATTATTTATACATTTATTAGTCAAACTTCACTTGCCTCTCTAGAGTTTAATAAAGCATCCCAAGGCTATTTCAGTAATACTTTAAATATCTAGGCAGTTTGAGAAAAACATGAGGTTAATTGGAGCTTAAATATAATCTTGGCATACTATTTATTTGTTTGATTTAAATTGTGAGAAAACGATTCATTTATTGTGAAAACGGCCTTCGTTTATCTGTAATGGTCATGAGAGAAGAAGGAAGGAAGCTGTCAATTAGTTCTCACATTCTTACTCCTCCTTTGGGTCCCCATCCTTCTCAGAAACACAAGGAGGAGGGCCCCCCCTACCCTTTCCTGTTTTAGCTAGGTTTCCAACTGTTAATTCTGCTTCCGCTGAACCCTTAGGATAAGGCACATCAGTTTCAGCCAAGTCTTTCTCCGTCTCGTTAACAGCTGACTACTTTACTGAAAACACCTAGAACAAGGCTATACCATCATTGGTTTTATAATTAAAACCTCTAAACCTTAAAAACTTCCTGAAAGTCTAAGACACTAGGCGTAAGATTTTATATCAGAAAGTGAGGTCCCCTAATCAATTATGACAACAGGATAAGAAATGAAGGTTTGACCCTCCCCAAGAGAGTTCAAAGCCCTGAGGAACTACAGAGAGCCTCCAGCTCTTGGCAGCAATAAACTAACTAACTAATTAATTAACTAACTCATATTTGTATACATCAGTGAGGTGAGGGTGCTTGAAATATAATGAGATATGGTACACTATGCAAAGGAAAGTGACAGCAGTAAACCGTGGCTGGGGAGGCCCCAGTATTGGTCACATTGATCAGAAGGAAGTCTTTGGATGTAGGCCATGGGAGTCTTTGGTCTTGGGCCAGGTTCTTCAACAGTGTTCCCTGGTTCACAGGGAGGATATAACAGTGGTGTCATTGTTAATATCCAAGAAAGTGATAGACTGTGAAAACTAGAGTATTTAGATGTTAATATCCATTTTGTGATGATGAAGTTCCCTTTGTTCTTCCTCTCTTAACCTTTTGGCAGTTTTATTACTTGGTTACCATCTCCGTTTAGGGCTGAGCTTTGGGGTCTGAACTGGCAAAGGAAGAGAAGTTCCAGTCCGTCATTTCTAATGCTTGTTGGAAGCATTCCTGGAAGTTTCAGTGTGTGTGTGTGTGTGTGTGTGTGTGTGTGTGTGTGTGTGTGTGTGTAGGAGGAGAATAACATCAGTGGTTGAATAAAGTATTCTGATCATTGGAGATCTTTCAATTACCCATACCCAGCATTTTAACAGAAATAAAGGGTTTATTACAGTAAAATTACCTTAGCCTTCTTATTTAACTCCTTCTAAAAAAGGACCTTTGCTGGAAATCACTATAGAATATACCATAATGTTGAATTTCTTCTCAAGCTCTTATCAAGGAGAAATTAGAACTGTTTAAACATATTCATGAGAATAGGTACCCCACAGCCCACAAAAGTAAGGCTTCTCCATATATTCCTAATATTTTCCAAAATTTCACTTAATCATTTTGAAATTGAATATAACTTAACCCTCAAAGAAAGAAGATTCCAAAAGGAAATTGTAGCAGTTTGCACTTAAATTGTAGATTCTAAGATTGTGATCTGAAAGGCCTTTGAGAGGTCATTCATTCTTCTCCACTATCTTCACGAAAAGCTCTTTCTCTCTCTCAGAAGCAATCTTAAGGTTAACTGCATACTCCTTTTAAAAACCAAGAGTAGGTGGCGTTCCACCACTGCTGATATACTTAAAACCATCTTTCAACTGCCTAACCCAAGTTCCAGTTACTGTCTAAATTACTTTTTGAGTAGGAAAAGTACATTTAGACATTCTTCTTTGTACATTTAGAGATTCTTTAGACATCTCCCTTCCAACTTTCCTTTTCTGGCACAGATCAGGTGAGTGCCCATGGCCTATGAATAAAAAAGCTGTCTCAAATGTTTAAAACATCTCAGTTTCTCCAGTGTTTAAACATCTCTGTGTCCCCGCTTCTAACCTCCCAGGTGTGTTTTCCATACTTTTCTTTGTTGTGGGCTTCAGAATTGGACCCAGTTCCATAATTACCATTCTACTCATGACTCAGTCACCTCACAAAGTCTGCATACCCTTTTCCTACCTTTATACGATACTATCGTTCTGCCTGCAGTAATGTTCTACTGGCTTGTACTAAATTGGACGACTATTTCAGGACCTGGTATTTTGGTTTTTTTTGGCCGCATTTTAGCTTAGCCAGTCATGTCCTTCTGTATTGGAACATCCAAAAAAGGTTTTCTTTGTGATACAAAGTATCTTTAAATTGACTCACATGATTTTATCATCAGCATTTATACATACTCATGTTTTCCTCATCCTAGGACTGACTATTCTACTTCAACCATACATACTCCTCCAGGTACTGCCAAATCTCTCTCCTCTCATTCATGGCCACTCCTTTAGAAAGAGTCATCCACATTCCTCCCTCTGTTTTTCCCCCCGCTGCAGCCTGGCTGTGTTACCAACCGAACTCGGGTCCACTCGGCCAACATGCCCCAAAGCCAGCCTACTGACACTGGGTTGTCGTGAAGGAAAGTACAGTGTTTATTGCAGGGTGCCAAGCAATGCTCAAAAGACCCAAACTCCCTGATGGCTTTTAGGCAAGGGTTTTTAAACACACTGTTAGAGGAATAGTGTCATATGCCTCATCAACTCATGGACCTTCTTCTGATTGGTTGGTGGTGAGGTAACAAGGTGATATTTTGAGAATCTCAGTCATCAACTTTCTAGTTCCAACCAGTCCAGGGTCTACGTGCTTGTGGGCAGCATGGAGTCACTGTGTAGTCACCATGCTCCACCAGTGGGGGTCTTAGTTTCTGCAGAACAACTCAAAGGTATGCATCACATTGTTACGTATGTTCCTTCAGGAGGAACTAGGAGTCCTGTGACTCTACTGGTTTTTTTAATCATCAACTGCTTGCGTCTACTCTTTGCAACTTGGGAAGGCCTAGGAGACTAAAGCCTTTTTTCCGCAAACAGGCAACGGAGGACACAGAGAGGCTTTTGTACCTGGGAAGGCCTCTCCGGGTCCTGCTTGGTTTCAGTCCCCCCTTTTCTTTGCTGCTCCTCAATCCTGAGGGGAACAGGGGTGGGACAAGAAAGGGAATACAGTTTTGGATAGAAAAGTTAATCGTAAACGCGGTAGAGGAACTCGGTTTCAGGGGGACTCGGTTTCAGCTGTGTCCCTCCATCAGTCCACTGAAAGTGTCCTAAGGCCAGAAATGACCTCTATGTTAAAATACCATTTCAATCCTCATCTTTCTTAATCTCTTAGCAGCATTTAATGCAGTTGGCCCTTCCTAGTTTGGAACATTTCTTCTCTCCTTTCACATACATAACACCACCCTCTTTTTCCTCTCACCTCCCTGGCCGCTCTTTCTCATCTCCCTGGCTGGCTCAACCTTCTCTCTTTGGATTTCAAATGTTTAAAGTAAGGTAGGCATGCTTTTTTTTTCACATTCTTTAATCTCTTGGGTAATCTCATCTACTTGCGTGGTTTTAAGTACCAACCATATACTGAAGTCTCCCACAGTGTTACTTTAGATCTGCACCTCTCTTTTGAGTTCTAGATCTATATACTAATTCAAAAATTATAGCAGTGGAAAAAAACCAGATAAATATTCCTGTCCTCATAGAGCTAATGTTTTTGTGGGAATAGACAATAAAGAAAATAAATACATACGATATATTTGCACGTTATGAGGTAATACTGCAAAGGGAAATAAAACAGGGAAGAGTGTAGGGAGTATGAGTGTGAAGTATAAGGGTGGAACTTACAGAGACTTCATTAAAAAGGTGAAATTTCTGTGAAGACCAGAATGTGCTCAGAATGTGAGCTAAGTGGATATCTAGGGGGTGAACCTTCTAGGCTGCAGCATTCCAGGAACGGCATTCTAACAAAGGCCATGACATGGGAGGATGACTAGAATTGGAAGAATTTCCAGTGGGGCTGGAGCACAGTGAGTGAAGGGGAGAACAGTTAAGAGATGAGATTACGTCAGGGAGCGCTTTAGAGGCCATGGGGATGACTTTGACTTTGTGTAAGATGAAGACATAAGAGAGGCTTTCGAGCCCAGCAGTGAGATGGTCTGACATATGTTTTGGCAAAAACTTTCTGGATGTGTTAAGAATAAACTGTAGGGAGAAGAGGAAGGTGGAAGCAAGAGAAGACCAGGTAGGGGATTAATGCAATAATTTAGATGAGAAATGAGGATAGTTTCATCTAGAGTAGGGGCAGTGGAAGTGATGAGAGGTGGACAGATTCAGGGTGTGTCTTAAAGCTAGAGCCAGCAGGATGTGTTGGCAGATTTGATATGGGGAATGAGAAAATGTGATGAGGTCTTTCACCTGAGCAAATTGTAAGGCTGATGTTGTCATTTACGGAATTGGGGAAAGTGGTAGGAAGTACAGGATGGTGGGAGGCAACATAAAAATCTCTGATTTGTACAAACTAAGTTACATATGCCTACTAGTTAACGAAATGGAGGTGTAGTGTAAGTAGAGGGACGTATGACCTGGAGGTTAGGAGAGAGATCCAATCTGGAGATGTAAATATGCAATTGTTAGCATAGAGCTGAGCCATGAGATCGTGCTAATTAAAGCCAAACAGTAACTATAGATAGAAAAGAGAAGATATACAAAGATTGACCCCTGGAGGACTTCAGTGGTAAGAAGTAGGGATTATAGTAGTAAGTTCTGAAGTAGGAGGAAAACCAGGACAGAGAAACCTAGAAGCCAAGTGAAGGAAATTAATTAGGAGGAAGGAACCGATAAACTGTGTCAAATGCTGCCTATAAGTCTAGCAAGAAGAAGCCTGAGGATCACCCTTACATTTAGCAAACTTGCATAGAGTGATAGGGGGATGGAATATGCTAATCAGCATGAATTCAAGAGAACCCATACATCCAAGAACTCACTCAATGTATGCACTTGGATGTCCCCCAGACTCTTCAGATGCACCACATGCAAAACTGAGCTAGTGAATTTCCTCTTCCCTCTTCTCCTATCTCAGGAAATAGCAACACCATCCACGCAAGCGGTACCGGTAAGTGATCCTGGATGGAGACCTCCTTCTACCTCACTTTCCTCATATAATCAACCACCGAATCCCAGTGATTTTATTACTTAATTATCTTTCAAGTTATTTGATTATATCCATCTCCATCTCTTCTGCCACCATCATATTTTACCTGGATGTTTGCCTCCTAACTGATTTCATTCACCTCCCTCTAATCCATTCCCCATATACACATACTCCATAAAGAATAATCATGCAAGATGTAAACCTCATTCTATCATAATCCTGTAGTGGTGCCCCATTGCTTCTAGAATAAATCTCCAACTCATGAACATGGCCCACAAGGTCTTACACAATGGTACCCCTACCTGCCCTTCTTGTTCCACTGTCCACCTTTTTCTTCAAAGTCCAGCCCTTCTGGCTTTCTTCAGTTCCTTTAGTGTGTCTGTTTCTTCCTGGGCTCAGGGTTTCCACATCTACCGCTCTCACCTGGATCATCTCTCCTCTCATTCATCCTTTAGATCTCAGCTGTACAGGGTCCTTCCTTGAGCGCCTATTATACAATCTCAAAGTATACCTTTTCTTTTTCATATCCTTACCGTTATTTTGATTAATGATTTGTGTAATGATTTAACTTTCATTTGCTAATAGACTGTAAGTTCCGAAAGGATCCTATTTTACATCTTATTTATCAAAGTATGCCCTTTTGGGTATGCAGCTTTTATTCAATGACTAGCTTGTGGTAGATGTTAAACCTCATATATTTTGACCGGATAAACAGTACATTTATTTTAGAGTTGGATCAGATAAAGTCGACCTCCCATGTAATTATAATATGAGAGAGATTAAGTGGTTATATGGTTGTCCAGCTGTTTAGTAGAAGAAGCTGGACTCAAGCCCACATCTCCTGAGTTTGATCTCAGTGCTCGTCAATATTCTTATATATCTCAACTTTTATTTTTCTGCTTAGACATAGCTGACGGGTACACCTGTCCACACATTCTCAGTGGTAAATCCAATTTTTTTTTAAGACTGCTGTTTTGATCAAACAGGGATGTGCTGTGGCTTTGATGCAAATCTTGCAGCCTAAATCTCACCCCCATCTCATTCCTTAACTCTCATTCTTGACTGTGTCTTGACATATGATTTGAGAACCTCTATAGTCTAACATGCTGTGTTCCTCTTAAAATTTATATTTATTTCTTCTCTCATCTTCAACATTTTAAAGAAAATATGTTTTCATCTCATTTTCCAAAGTACTTGCCAGCCTATGATGAGTTCATTAAACAGACATTCAACGTAGCTATTCTAATATTTATGCAAGATTGCTGACAGCACTAACTATACCAGTGCCTAAATTGAATTATAACCTACCATAGGAAAAAGTCAGAATTATAATACCTTCAGTTCTTGCTTCTGAGATAATTATCACAACTTCAAAAAAAATGTCCCACATTAAAAAGCAGAAGCTAAATAGCATGACACTAGAAAAGTGGTAGGCACCATTAAAATAAAATAATCAGTAGCCTCCACTCGCCGCAACTAGAGAAAGCCTGCGCAGCAACAAAGACCCAATGCAACCAAAAATAAATAAATTTATTTTTAAAATAAATAAATAAAATAATCTCCCATGTCACTTCAGTTTCCCAGGACTATTCTTTCTTCTTGAAGAAATTTATGGATAAAAGATATAAATAAACTTCCTGTGTTTACTGTGGATTCTAAGTGGATGAGGTAGTTTTCCTTCTCATGTTGAAATGAATAAGAATGCTGTTTCCTTGATTATTAGTATTTTTTATTGAAGTATAGTTGATTTACAATATCATGTTATTTTCAGGTGTACAGCACCTGATATATATATATATATATATATCTGAATATATATATTCTCAGATTCCTTTCCCTTATAGGTTATTACAAAATACTGAGTATAGTTTCCCATGCTATATTAATATATTTTTTAACCCTATGATTTGGTGATAAGCATTTTTACTTACTCAGTCCAGCAAACCCGAAATAGGAGCCCTATTATTTTTCTTAATGATTCTTATTTGTTTAAGGTAAAATGTGCCTCTTTCTTTTGAACCTGCGCTCCATGTTTAACAAATAAGGACACAACTCAGGACTGAACCGTGCACTTTGATTTGAGATTTTCAAGAAAGGACCCAGTTTCACAAGAGATTTTATGTTTTCCTGTACGGCTGACATCCACTCCCGGCAGCTGAAAGACAAACTTGTCTAATAAAGCTTTCAGATTCAATTTGCTCTCTGCATGCAGCTTGAGGATCTCTGGAGGTCATTCACAGCATGTGCTGCAATCCCAACAGGGAGAAGTAATGAAAAGATCCTGGTTAAAAAGCTGACGCTATCCTTTCTAACCTCTTTGAATGTGAATATAATAAGCAAGTTTACAGACACAAATCTCTGTGATTCTGGGGATTTCCATCTTGACCTCTGACTCCAAGGAAGAGTTGAATGCATGGATTTGTATCTATTATCTGGGTGAATAAATGCTTCATATTGAGCATATTGAGGAAAATATGCTTTACAACAAAAGTCTGATGTAAATCAGGGAAAACAACATTGTCACTTCATGTTTAACTCTGTTAGAGGGTCTCTAAGATCTCACAGTCTGGTTCTATTCCAGTGATACCTAGGTATATCAGAGCTTTGTTCAAAAATAATGCCTGCTTTCATTTCGATTATTCCCCCTGGCTTTTTCATTGACCCAAACACACCTAATATTTATCTTAGAGCCAACGTGCATTAATGCCTTGCTCTGTACCAGGCATTTTGGTAAATATTCCTTGTGGATTGTTCCATTTAATCTTACAACAGCCTTATAAGATAGGTTCCACATTAATTCCTTTTTTACCATAGGAGGAAAGTAAAGCTTACAGAGAGTTGTTATCCCAAAGACAATCAACTGCGAAGTAGGCACAGCATGGCCCTGTATCTCCCTAGACTTCATACCTGTCTTTAAATCTTTATGTCAAACGTACAGGTGATGCGATGGACTCCATAGACTGTAGAATCAACTCTACTATAGTGTTCATACTTTTGTAATATATTTTCCGAGTGCAATTCAATAGCAATAGTACTGCTTCCCCCTTTTTTCTTCTCTTACGTGACATCCAAATCTTATATTAAAGCTATGTGGGTGGACTTAGGTCTTAATAGCAGCACCCTTGATGCTTCATACTAACCTTGTAGATATTGAAGTGATTTCAGTAAAAAGAAATATACAATAATTTCTTCTCTTTTCTTTGCTCTTGTCTCTCTTTCTCCCATGGGAATGAAAAAAGAAAAGCATTGAGATGATAAACCTGATTCTCCCACAGTGTTACTGTTTAGCTTTATTTATTCTCCCAGTTCTGTATCTGTCAGCCCAAGGTCAAACAACCGGTACAGTGGCAGGATTATAAAAAGTAGGTCTGAGAGAAGACCACAGGGCACTGTAGGTCTAGTGCCCTGCTACAGTTGGAAATCAATTAAAGAAATCGCTTTAAACAGTGCTTCATTTAATCTCCTCTTAAAGAATACCACAACCTTCTTGATAAACTCTGTGTGTGTGTGTTCAGAACTGACTTTCCAAAAATATTGCATAGTCTTTCCTTTGTTCGGTTGCTGCGGTGAACAAGTGGACCCCACTGTTTACTTTGGCATGAAATAATTGAACATTGCCTTGGACTTCATCCAACCAAGCACACAAACCAGAAACCTAGGGTTCATCATCATCTTCTAGAGACCCCCCCTTTCTGCCCTCAAAGTCACAGATGCCCCTCCGATATGTCCCCATACCTCTCTTGGCCTCCCATCTCCAATTTCAACCAGTCCACTGCCCTCCTCCTTGTTATGCGTCACATGGTAGGTCTTCTTAAGATTTCACTCGAAAGGAGTTACATGCTTAAGAAGCATTAAAAGCCACTGGACTAGATGATGTCGAAA
The DNA here is from genome assembly GCF_963924675.1 of Phocoena phocoena. NCBI lineage: Eukaryota > Metazoa > Chordata > Mammalia > Artiodactyla > Phocoenidae > Phocoena > Phocoena phocoena. The sequence goes on along the minus strand of NC_089240.1, from coordinate 27,707,874 downwards.
TTTCTCTGAAAATAAAAGGGGGTGAAGTTAACAGCCTTGTTAAGAACTCATCAAAATGGACATTGCTGACCCCTCTGCTAGCCAGTGTCCCACTTAAACATGCCCCTAGACGGGAGTATATTTTTCACAACTGGATGAATCTGAGGCATTATAGTAAAAGGCAGTGTGAGAAAGGCAGTGGGTGCAAGTGGATTGAAATGAATGAGTGGGCAGACCTAAGCGGGCAGAAAAGATGAGGACGGTAATAAGCCACAGTAAGAGATGCACGCTCGAGGAATAAATTGGCGGTGGCAGAGGAGCTAAAGGAATGATAAGGTGGGTCAGACTGCCACATGAAAATCAACTAAAACAAGTCACGACTACAGTGAGCGAAGCTGGAAATGGGAAAAACAAAACATTCAAATCTGTATGATCATAAATAAGAAGATTCTTTACAAGTTTACAATATCTACTTTGATCTTAAAAATATCAAGAATGAAAATTTATCTTTTTGCTGTAGTTGGGGAAACCAAATAAGCGAAGACTCAAGACAGAAGCTTTGATATTCCTGTTTCTAGTCCGTTGTTCCTCTAACTACACTGGGGAGAATAGGAATTTATTCGCGAAATCATAGCGCACTGCAATTAGGGGGTGCCTTTTGAAGCTTGGAAGATGTAATTTGGGACAAATAAAAAAATCCTTATTTTTTATAAAGTAAGTTATTTATAGAGGTGACTATTTCAGTGAGAGGTGTAGGTTAATGACATAAACCACTTCAAGAAGGTTTTAGATCTGGGGTTGGCAATTTTTTCTTTTTTTCCTGTGAAGAGCCAAATAGTAAATATTTTTGGCTTTGCAGGTCAGAAGGTCGACTACTGCTACTGAAATGCAAAAGCATCCATAATCAGTACATAGATGAATGAACGTGATTTTGTTCCAATAAAACTTTATTTTCAAAAATGGATGGCGGGTTGGATTTGGCCTGAGAACTGTAGCTTACTGACCTCTCTTGTAGATAAATACTTGCAGATAGGTTCGTAGTAGTTAATAAAGAGAATATGGGATTGTTGAATGTATTTCTCTAATCTTTTTAAGGCTTCCTCCATGGAGGAATTTATTTCTTATCAATAGTGTTTTTAATGCTTACTCAGAAATAAGAATACCATTTGCCCAGCAAAGAATGGAAATTTGTAAAGCCCTCATGGTAAATAAAGAGATGGTGTGAAACACTTGGTACAACTATTAAGAATGTTCCACTATCATTTGAGAAACATTTAGACATTTATAAAAGTTCCACTTATATAAATAGAATTAAACCTAAATCATTTTGTCTGCACTTTGGGAACGTTTTCCCATTTTAGCAGCAAAAGCACCATAAAAAGGGGGGGAGGGGTAACTAGATTTTAGATTTTTTTATTATTATAAACATGTATATTTAATTACTGAGGTACTCTTAGGTAGGTATACTTAAGTAGAGGTAATAATTTCTATATCACCTGGAATCTACTGCTCACTGTTCTAGGGATGACAGTGTTATGCATCATTTCTGAGCTTGCTTTGAACATTGAAACCATTAGCACACTTCTACAAAGGTGGGATGGTCTTCCAAAGAAGCATAATAGATCAGCAGAAAAGGGCTATCATAATGCCACTTCGACTGACTAGCACTTAAATAATGAACTAGGTGGAAAGAGATAAAGAATGTAGTTATAGCCAGCAGGAGATGTCACTATCAGGGAGATGAGAAGCCATTTCCTAATATTCTCTTAGTTATTGGTGAAATTCTTTCTCCAACTGTTAGTTCTAATCTTATGAACTAAAAAAGAACATTTTTCAAGAGAATTAGAAGACAAGGCTTTCCTGGTGGCACAGTGGTTGAAAATCTGCCTGCCAGTGCAGGGGACGTGGGTTCTGAGCCCTGGTCCGGGAGGATCCCATGTGCCACGGAGCAGCCAAGCCCGTGTGCCACAACTACTGAGCCTGCGCTCTAGAGCGCACAAGCCACAACTACTGAGCCTGCATGCCACAACTACTGAAGCCCGTGCGCCTAGAGCCCATGCTTCACAACAAGAGAAGCCACCGCAATGAGAAGCCTGCGCACTGCAACGAAGAGTAACACCCGCTCGCCGCAACTAGAGAAAGCCTGCACGCAGCAACAAAGACCCAACGCAGCCAAAAATAAATAAATTTATTAAAAAAAAAAACAAAAGAGAGAGAGAATTAGAAGACAAGACACAGACTGGGAAAAAAATATTTGCAAAAGACACATCTGATAAAGGAATATTATAAAAAATAGACAAAGAACTCTTAAAACTCAACAATAAGAAAACAAACAGCCTGATTAAAAATGGGCCAAAGCTTCTTTGTGGTGCTGATTTGCATTGCCCGCTTGTTTGGTTGGCCAGGAAGGGCGTATGCGTTTTTTCCTGAATATATTCGGGGGTTCTGCCGCTTTTCCTGTGCTTTAAAGGCGAGTCCAATCTACCTCTTGAAAACTGTTTCCTGCAATTCTGCCTTGCTTTCAAATCCTCTTCGTTGCCTTACCTCAATATATTTTTGGACGATAGTTATCATTTATAACCCTGCAGGTTTGTGAATTGCAGTGCCCCTGAGCTCCATTTTTCAACTTGCTTATTTGTGAGCTGGCCGCAAATCTGCAGGATTGCTTCAGGCCCTATTCTGGTTCCAGGGGGCGGGCTGAGCCTTTGGTTAATTCTTCTTCCTGATTGGAAATTAGTGTGACGTGTGCCTGTCCAAACACCTAGAGCTAGTCTCTCATTGGTTCCGCCTCTTCCCGTTCATCCTCCGGACAAATTGCAAACTGTGTGAAACAGGAGGTTAAAGGTGCTCATTCTCCAAGTGGGGAGATTGTTAGTAAAGCGGCTGGAATGGCAAACCCGCGCACCAGGAGATGAAAAATGAGGTACGTTTTAGAAACCCTTCCCGATCCCGTGGTGTACCATCGTCTGGGTTTCCCGTGCATGTTTTAGCTGTAGGAAGATTTCCTTGAACCTGGAGAATTGGGACCCTTGGAATGGGTACCACGCAGTATTACTTTAAAGTGTCTGCATTTGCTCACCCAACCTCAGCAATCCTCTCAGCCCCAAGATTGTCCAGCCTTATGTCTCATCCAGCTGTGGGTGTAGACGTGGTCAATCCAGGTTGCATCACAGCCCCTGGACGAATTTTGTAAACATTTCTCTGTCTTGCGCTGTCTTTGTTTTTCTGGTTTTGTAATTTGTTTTTATAATGGGGTATCTGATTTTCACTGCTGTGTTTATGCTGCTTTACACCCACTTGATTCACTTACAAAGAGATATCAATAAATACTCTTTAAGATTAAAAAAAAATGGGCCAAAGACCTTAACAGACACCTCACCAAAGAAGATATACAGATGGCATATAAGCATATGAAAAGATGTGCCACATCATATATCATTAGGCAAATGCAAATTAAAACAATGAGATACCACTACATACCTATTTGAATGGCCAAAATCCAAAACACTAACACCACCAAATGCTGGTAAGGGTGTGGAGCAGTAGGAGCTGTCATTCATTACTAATGGGACTGCAAAGTGGTATAGCTATTTTGGAAGACAGTTTGGTGGGCTTTTTACACAAGAAAGCGTACTCTTACCATACAATCCAGCAATTGCGCTCCTTGGTATTTTTCCAAAGGAGTTGAAAACTTATGTCCACGCAAAAGCCTGCACATGGATGTTTATAGCAGCTTTATTCATAATTGCCAAAACTTGGAGGCAACCAAGGTGTCCTTCAGAAAGTTAATGGATAAACTATATTATAACCAAACAAGAGAATATTATTCAGCACCAAAAAGAAATGAGCTATCAAACCATAGAGAGACATGGAGGAAACTTAAATGCTTATTACTAAGTGAAAGAAGTGAATCTGAAAAGTCTACATACTGTATGATTCCAACCATATGCTACTCTACAACAGACAAAACTGTAGAGACAATGAAAAGATCAGTGTTGCCAGTGGTGTTGGGGATGATGCAGAGAGATGAATAGGCAGAGCACCGAGGATTTTTAGGGCAGTGAAAATACTCTGTATGATACTATAATGATGGATACATGGCATTATACGTTTGTCCAAACCCACAGAATATATAACACCAAGAGTGAACCCTAAGGTATACTATGGACTTTGGATGATTATGATGTATCAATGTAGGTTCATCCTTAATAAAAAATGCACCATTCCTGTGAGTGATGTTGATAATGGGGAAGGCCATGCATGTGTGGAGGCAGGGAGTGTGTGGGATATCTCTGCACCTCCCTTTCAATTCTGTTGTAAACCTAAAACTGCTCTAAAAATTGTCCTAATTTTTTTAACTTAAAAGAGAGCGTTTGGTATGCATTGGTATCATTAATTTATCAATACACTAATTCAACAAATAACTTATTAAGCCTTACCATGTGCTCTGTTATATGCTAGATGCTAAGGATACGATATCGACCAAGATAAACACAATTCCTGGGCTCTCAGAAAGTAAGAGAATTAAATAGCTATATGTTACAAATACTAGGACATAGAATGTTATGGAAGAATCATAGTCCAGTCGGGAATGGGACAGTTGGTAGCTGTCATGGAAAGCTCTCTGGAAAAAAGGAACTGTGAAATGAGACTTGAAGGATACATAGGTGTACCTAGTCCAACAGGTGAGGGGGGTGGTGAGGGAGAGAGTTCCAGGCAGGAGAAATGGCATAAGTGAAGCATTGAGTTGGGTGAGGGGCAGGTGAGGAGGGATATGTCAGGGAGGAGGTTCTGAATGATGCTGAAAATGCCATGGTCTTAAATTGCTCTTTAAGGAATATTAGAGAGATCAGTCATATTTTATTTGAAGGACCATTGAAAGCCCCTGGAGCATTTTAAAGAAGATATTTACATGATGTACTTGGGTTTTAGAGAACTTGTTCTGCAAAAGTATAGAGAATGGATTAGATAAAAGTGACACTGGAGGCTGTCCCAGTAGTCCAGGTAAGAGATAATGATGACTTGAACTAGGGAAGTGAGAAAGGGAATGAAGACAAAAAGGAGACTAAGGAGATACTGGCGTGTAGAAACAACAAGACCTGGTAACTGATTGGACATAGAAGCAAGAGACACGGAGAACTCATATAGAATACCCAAACTTCTAGCTTGAAAAACTGGGTGGATGGTGGTGGAAATTACTAAACTGTGGACTATTTTAGGGTTCAGGGGGGATGATGAGTTCAATTTTGGACATAGCAGTTTGAGATGCTTGGAAGACCACTAAGTAAAGTAGCCATATGAGTCAAGAGAGAGGTTTAGGCCAAAAATATGGATACCAGAGTTGTCAGCATGTACAGTAAAACATAGCTGAAGTCTGAAGAATGAAGAACACCTAGGAAGTATGTGTAGAATGAGAAGAGGACATGGGATAGAATCCTAAGAAATTTCTACATTTGACATCCAGAGTAAAGTAAGCCATCGAAGGAGACTGAGGAGTGGCCAAAATTAGAAGTAGAAAACCAGGGGGAATGAAACTAGACTTTCAAGAAGTTTCTCTTGAAAATGGGTAGGGAAAAGATTAAGGTGGTGCTAAGATTCATCCATGGTTGTTTTGCCAGACAGGTGCTATGAAAGTATATTGGAGCAAGGGAATTTTAATGATAAGTAGAAAGTGTAGTCAGTAGTGGCTCCAGGATTGGCTGAGGTGATGAACCGTGGAATCTAAGCTGGACAGGACAGCAGGTGAAAAGTAAAGAGGGAAAAGACAGGAGAATGGATATCTCTAGGAGGATGGAAGAGGTTGTGCTATGGGGACACAAGGGTGGGTTCCTAGGTATTGGCAATATCCGGGTTCTTGATTAGGGTAGTAGTTACATTATATTGTTGCTTTATAACTGTTGACTGTCAACTCTGTGTGTATGTTCTAAATAATCATCTACAGTAAGGAAAATATCACTGTAAGAGAAAAAAACAGTGCTTCCAAAATATTGTCATCATAAATGTAGTACCTCTGGTATCTGGAGTCACGTGTCTTTGACCCACCTGTGGCTGCGGCTGCAGCTCCAGTGGACAGTCCCGTGTGAGCTCAGACTTACCTTTAGCTGGCAGCATGACTTTCAGCTGATAGTCAAGGGAATGACTCCCATTTCCCCACTTTCGGCCCAAGGGATTTCTCTGACATGCTGGGATCCCACACATCCTGTGAGCTAATCCAGCCTAGAAGTTGTGATGGGTGAGCAGTTCTCAACCAATGGGAGATGGGAGCCCGTGGATACATTTTTAACCCCTATTCCTTCAAGAAGGCAATTCAGGGAGGCTTTCTCACTGCTTCTCGGGGACATGGAAAGGTTCTGGAAGAATTCAACCCCCGTGGTCCATAGTAGTGACCTCAGTAATACACATGATATTGTCGCTTCCTCCTTCTTTGTCTCACTTTCCTGGTCCTTCATTTCTACTTGCCAGGAATCAGCTTCCAAATAAACTACCTGCACCCAGGTCCTTGTCCCAGCCCTGTTTTCAGGGAATCCGAAGACAATAGTAAGAAAAATGGAAGGGACTGAGAGAGGAGAAAACTGGGGGAGATGAAGACAGTTCCACTTGGATGTCTCAGAAATAACCTCCTGATCTTCTGTAATCAAATTCATGATCTTCCCCTGTAATACTCACCACCCACTACGGGTTTTGTAGCACCCTTCGTCCAGTGGCAAAACCTTGGGAGTCATTCCTGACACCTTCCCACTTCACTCCTCCTGGACATCCATCCCTAAGTCTAGTTGATTTTCCCTCCTAAATACTTCTTGGATCAGCTTTCTTCTCTGGATTTATCCTGTACTACCCCTCCCCAGTCTTTCATTATCTCTTTTATGGACTGTTACAATGGCCTTATAGTAGAATGACCACGGTCCTGGTTCGCCCTGGGCAGACATGGTTTATGTCCGTTACCTCAGTGTAAGTAATAGCGCCCCTTTCACTCTTAACACTCTCCAGGTTTTTGTGATAAATACACGGTCATCCCAACCTAAAGTAACCTCCCCTCATTCATTCCTTCTCCCTTATATGGTGTAGCCATGTGATCCTTTCAAAGTATAAATTTGGTAGAACGCTCCTGAAAGCACTATAATGGCTTCCGGCTGTTCTCAAATAAAAATGTTTAATAGCTTACAGGACCTTGTGTAGTATCACCCTTCCCATTTCATCACACTTAAGCCAGGTACCATGTACTGCTTGCTCTCCTATCTCCATATTGTCCTGCTTTTTTAAAAAAATTGTTTTGTTTTGTGTTTTAAGTGGCTGCTTTTTCCTGCTATAAGCCATTGCACATACTGGTCCCTCTGCTTAAGACACTCTCCTCTTGCTTTTCCCACCTGATGCCCACTTACTTTTCAAGTCTCAGCTCAAATGTTGTGCTCAGGGAAGACTCCCCTAACCTCCCAGACTATAGGTTAAATCCTCCATTGGTAGTATAAATAGCATCATTCATACTTCTCTTCCAGAATGCGTATCAAATCTTCTATTTATTTCTGAGATAATTTGAAATTATATTGGTTCCCTTACTTGACCGTGAGCTGCTTGCGGACAGACTCTGATCTTTTTTACTTGTCATTGAATCCACAGTACCTGAGAATGAATGAGGAAGTCAGAAATAGAAAGCAGATTTCTATTTCTACGGAAGATTCTGAGATTACACAGGATAGTTGCAAGCAGGACTAGGTACACAGAGGGGGCCCTTGAGCTAGGGGCCAGAGTCTTCTGGAAACGAGAGCGAGTATCAAAGGGGAATAGCAAAGAGAAGTGGGGAAATGAATGGTGGCGGGAAGAGGGGAGATATACAAAGAAACGGAAATAAACATGTAATGAACCATTTTCTAGTTCCAGACACAGAGCTAGCTGGAGGAGCTAAGAAAGCTTATAGGGGGTTAAAGGTCTTGCCGAAACCTTCACAGTGAGCTAATGGCTATTTTTCAATAGCTCCGGGCCCCAACTTGCATCCCTCTTACTCTCATGCTTGACCTGGCTCTGTTTTATGTATTGCCTTTACCATTCTTGAAAAGGATTTTAAGTATTTATTTGTTTCTTATTTCTTTTCTCTATCAAAATGTAAACTCCGTTAGACCACTGGTTGTATCATGTTTCCCTCTGTATCCTCAGTGTCTAGAATGGCGCTCAGGGCCCATTAGGCTTGCAGAACACGTGTTGTCAAATGATCCTTAGTCCAGTGATGTCTGCGTTCATCCCCTGCGGAATCCGGATCACTTTACCAGCATCAGGTTTTGTAACCTGCTTTTTGCACCGCCCCACCCCCCGTCTTTGCTGCATATCTGTCTACCAGTTTTTCTCAAGTGTCTTCTCCTCACGGTTTTCCTTAACTTCCTCTCCACTGCAGATTATAGTCAGAACAAGACTGGAGCCACTTTTCATTGATTTTGTTGTCAGGGCTTTTAGTGACAACTCCATGTGGAGAACTTTGAACCTCCTGCTGACTCATTGTTTGCTTTTAAAAAAAAAAATACTCATCTTCTTCCTGAATCCACTGGGTAAATTTATGCTCTCACAAAGTAGGCAAAACCTCTAGAACAAAAACTGTATGAACATCAGAAGTATTGGTCTTGCCTTGATTTCTAGACTCAAAAGTATCATAGCAGTTTTAGAAAGGAGAAGAGAGGCGCTTTTGAAGTATTTTAGTCATTCAATCCAATTTTTAACCAATTTATTTTGTAGTTTAAATGTAAGAACCATGAATTGCCTTTCCAGTTTATTATCATCCTCAATATTTCTACCTGTAAGAGAAGAACAAAGATACTGTTTGAGAACAGAAAATACTGCAGGGATAGAAAAAATCAGTTTAAAGTGTTTCTCTGGAAGTTGTCACACAATCCCTGTCTCCACCTCTGCTCACTGAAGAGTCATTGTTTCCCTGAAACAAATTAGTCATGTCCATTTCTTCTCACCTATATGTCTTTTCAGTTCTTTATATTTCATTCAGACATGTCTCTTGCCTCCTTTGATTTTTGTTCTCGGTCCTTCATTTTTTGTATTTCCTTTGTCATCCTGTATGCCGTAAAAAATCTGCCACCCCAAATCCTTTAATATATTTGTCTTACCAGCACTTATTTTCTCCGTTTCTATACTATCTTCCTTACTTTATGGTTTATTTGCTTCTTGAGATTAGATTAGATTATGAATACTATATTAGATCAGTTCATTCCATTTTCATGTAGTTTTTACCTGACGTTCTTGGCATAATATAAATATTTTTGAAATTACATCATACCTTGAGGATTAAGACAATTTGTATTAATCCACAGGCACAGTTTTATTAATTAATTATTATACCCTTTACTGTGGTTCTGAAACCTTACGTTCAGTGCCTTTGATAGTCTTAGCCAAGCATCACCCATGCTCCCTGCTTTTAAATTCTCTATTATCTTTGTTTTTGAGGTTGCATGTTCTCTTGTTTTGTCTAGTTTTGCTTTCTGCGACCTCTCTGGGCGCTTGTTGCCATTCCTACTTAGTTGACATTTTTTCCCCGTCAGCTATCACCCAGGACTTAACCCATGCCAAGGCTACATCCCTTTATGGCTGGCGTCTGTTCTGACTGGTCATAGCCCATGGTATACTTATTGTTAAATTTCTTTTGTATTTTTTTTTAAATTGCGGTTAAAAACTTGTAATATAAAATTTACCATCTTAACTCAAATAATTTTAATACAGTTCAGTGTATTAGAGAATGTAAGGTAAAGACTACTAAAGCTATGCCAATGATTATCTCTAGCTCAGAGTTCTTTCCTAAACTCTTGACTTATATTTTCAGTGGCTGGCCAGCGACCACCTCGATGTTTTACAGATATTTCAAACTCAGCACACCCAAATTTGATACTATCATTATCTTTTGAAAACTCTACTCCTCTTTATATATTCCTGATTTTGGTGGATGGCACTAACTCTCCACCAGGTTAGAAGTCAAGGAGTCGTTCTGACACTTTCTTTATTCCTTAGTATTAAGCAGCCATTCACCAATCTTATTGATTCTGTAAGCCAAATAACTCTGAACTTTCTGATTTATCTAATAAGGATAATTAATCTCACCCTAACTGGAAGTCCAGACATTGGGGCAGGCTCCAGACACAGTACAAACAGAGCTCTGGCTCTCTTTCTCTATAATTTTCTTTGTTCTCATTTTCCCTCTGGATCAGATCTGACCTCCTCACTAGTTTCCCTCCAGGTTTCAATATGGCTGCCAGCAGCAAATGGGGCAACATGATTTTTTTGTTACAGCGAGAGAGAATCTCTTACCCCATGGATAGATTAATAGGTTTATCCATCACTCAGATCAGCCAGTCTAGGTTATACATCTACTCCCATACCAATAATAGTCTTCAGAGTGATGCCATGGGCTGGTTGACTTAAACTTTAGGTTATTAAACCAAAGTTAAGAGGAAGGGATTTTCTTGATTGACTTAGAATCTAAGCCTTAGGTGAATCTAAATCCACCTCTAGGACTGGGGAACGGAGTCCATGAAAGCCTGAAAAGAATTGAAATTCTCCTAGGTAGCAGAAACGCAGAGTGGGTGTAGGGGTATCCGTGAATGAATGTTGTTCAAGTCACCAAGAGCATTCATTCCATTGGCATGGTGTTGGACCCAAAGCTATTTAGTTAATGTTTGTTCACTGAACCTATGAAAGACAATCTTATCTGAAAGTTATGTATAAAGTAGGTGACAATGAGAAATATTTTTAGAAGAGTTAATCATATGCAAGTTAATCATTCACACTGGGAGGCTCTTCCTAAATTTACTGTCTTGTCCTTCCCTTGACCTTTGCCTGAATCTTATCTTGGCCTACATATGGAAGTTAGTTGGAGCCATTTTAAGTTTTTAACAGTTGGTTTCACAGCATTAATTGTCACTAAGGTATGTAACTCAGCTAAGGGGGAAAAGAAAAAAACTAGCCCATCATAATACAGTATTGTCAAGGTAACTGATACTGGCACGCAGCTATTCTGCTTTTTAGCGTATTCTCAGTTTCTGCAGACCTAATAAAAAGGGATTATGTCAGCATCCGGTAAGTTTAATTTTGAAAAACAAGAAGCCATGAATAATGGAAATCATTTCAAAACATCTTCACTCACATCTAAAATGTGAAACAGCTAAATCAGAAGTTCTTAATAATTTAATCAGTGAAGCATAACTGGAGGATTTAGAAAGAGTGCCTAAACTATTAAAAGATTCTTCAGCTGCTGCTTGATGTCAATATCAAGTTATTTCTTACACTGGCAAACAGCCAAGTCATTTCCTGGTCACATCCGCTTTTCAGCATTTAGTGGTCCTCTCAATCATCCCTATCACAGCCCCAGGAATGTTTCAGGACAACTCCACAATAATAGTACATTACTGTTAGGTGTTGAATTTTGAGGTAGTTTATCTCCCAGAAAGGATATGAGTAGAGTAATAAGACCAAGTAGAGTGAGCTTTATTAATGATGCCCAAGATTTTAGACATATACTATAACCGTCAATCAATTTTAGCACCACTTCCCATACCCTAGTTTTGCTCTAAACCAGTCCAACTGTGTTATAGTCTCAGATAATACAATGTTAGAATTTTTGTCTTTCAAAATATAGAGTTGTACTGAAAACTTACATGTAATAACTTCCTTAGCATTTAACCCTAGAGAGTAAACCTTTTAGTATTTCCTGTGTGATAGTGTTAAGTTCTGTATTTATCTAGAATATAATTTTCCTGTGTTATAAAATATGTTCACAGTTTAATGAAAATAAGAATAACTTGATTATTTCTTACAAAGGCCTTGGAAATAAATATATCAGTGTATTCATCTACATGTGTATCTTACTAAGGAGGCAGAGATCCTTCACCAAGTTGGTAATTATTCAGTAATAATATTTGAATGAAAGACATTCTGCTAAATTAAGACTATCAGAGTCACATTAGAAAAGCTTTCTCATTTGTGAACCCATTATTTCTTTCTGGAAAATATATTGAAATGAAATATCCATGGTGATTTCTGACAATAGAAAATATTTTGAAAACTTTTATATTTTGAAAATTTTGCTTTGGTGCCAATAATCAGAATGATTTTTGTAGACTAAAATAATTTTCAGAATAAGAGATGTGATTTGTTTATTATAATCTAAATAAGAAATATTAAAATTTTGTTCTGAGCTAAATAATTCATATGAAGTGACAGAAAATTACCTTCTGAATATCCATGCTATGTAGAGGTTTCCAGTGGAGGTGGGTGTTTCAAATATGTAAAACTTCTACCACTAATCTCATGTTTTAAGAAACTGTTGGGCAGAGGTACATCCCTTAAGTCCTAAGTAAACCTACCTGATCACACACATTTGCTATTTTTTAAAATTATTTTCTTCACTTTATTAACCTTTTAATTAATTTATTTATTTTAACATCTTTATTAGAGTATAATTGCTTTACAATGGTGTGTTACTTTCTGCTTTATAACTAAGTGAATCAGCTATACATATACATATATCCCCATAGCTCCTCCCTCTTGCGTCTCCCTCCCACCTTCCTTATCCCACCCCCTAGGTGGTCACAAAGCACCAAGCTGATCTCCCTTTGTTATGTGGCTGCTTCCCACTAGATAGCTCTTTTACATTTGGTAGTATATATAAGTCCATGCCACTCTCTCACTTCGTCCCAGCTTACCCTTCCCCCTCCCCGTATCTCCTCAAGTCTATTCTCTACATCTGCATCTTTATTCCTGTCCTGCCCCTAGGTTCTTCAGAACATTTTTTTTTGGATTCCATATATATGTGTTACCATCGGTATTTGGTTTTCTCTTTCTGACTTACTTCACTCTGTATGACAGACTCTAGGTCCATCCACCTCACTACAAATAACTCAATTTCATTTCTTTTTATGGCTGAGTAATATTCCATTATATATATGTGCCACATCTTCTTTATCCATTCATCTGTTGATGGACATTTAGGTTGCTTCCATGAACTGGCTCTTGTAAATGTTCACAGTGCTGCAGTGAACATTGTGGTACATGACTCTTTTTGAATTATGGTTTTCTCAGGGTATATGCCCAGTACTGAGATTGCTGGGTCATATGGCAGTTCTACTATTAGTTTTTTTAAAGAACCTCCATACTGTTCTCCATAGTGGCTGTATCAATTTACATTCCCACCAACACTGCAAGAGGGTTCCCTTTTCTCCATACCCTCTCCAGCATTTATTGTTTGTAGATTTTTTGATGATGGCCATTCTGACCAGTGTGAGGTGATGGATACCTCATTGTAGTTTTGATTTGCATTTCTCTAATGATCAGTGATGTTGAGCATCTTTTCATGTGTTTGTTGGCAATCTGTATATCTTCTTTGGAGAAATGTCTATTTAGGTGTTCTGCAGAGTTTTGGATTGGGTTGTTCGATTTTCTGATATTGAGCTGCCTGAACTGCGTGTATATTTTGGAGATTAATCCTTTTGTCAGTTGCTTCGTTTGCAAATATTTTCTCCCATTCTGAGGGTTGTCTTTTCGTCTTGTTTAGGGTTTCTTTTGCCGTGCACAAGCTTTGAAGTTTCATTAGGTCCCATTTGTTTATTTTTGTTTTTATTTCCATTTCTCTAGGAGGTGGGTCAAAAAGGATCTTGCTGTGATTTATGTCATAGAGTGTTCTGCCTATGTTTTCCTCTAAGAGTCTTATAGTGTCCGGTCTTACATTTAGGTCTTTAATCCCTTTTGAGTTTATTTTTGTGTATGGTGTTAGGGAGTGTTCTGATTTCCTTCTTTTACATGTAGCTGTCCAGTTTTCCCAGAACCACTTATTGAAGAGGTTGTCTTTTCTCCATTGAATATTCTTCCCTCCTTTATCAAAGATAAGGTGACCATGTGTGCGTGGGTTTATCTCTGGGCTTTCTATCCTGTGCCACTGATAGATATTTCTGTTTTCGTGCCAGTACCATACTGTCTTGATTACTGTACCTTTGTAGTATAGTCTGAAGTCAGGGAGCCTGATTCCTCCAGCTCCGTTTTTCGTTCTCAAGATTGCTTTGGCTCTTTGGGGTCTTTTATGTTTGCATACAAAGTGTGAAATTTTTTGTTCTAGTTCTGTGAAAATTGCCAGTGGTCGTTTGATAGGGATTGCATTGAATCTGTAGATTGCTTTGGGTAGTACAGTCATTTTCACAATGTTAATTCTTTCAGTCTAAGAACATGGTATATCTCTCCATCTATTTGTCTCGTCTTTAATTTCTTTCATCAGTGTCTTATAATTTTTGCATACAGGTCTTTTGTCTCCTTAGGTAGGTTTATTCCTAGATGTTTTATTCTTTTTGTTGCAGTGGTAAATGGCAGTGTTTTCTTAATTTCACTTTCAGAGTTTTCATCATTAGTGTATAGGAATTCAAGAGATTTCTGTGCATTAATTTTGTATCCTGCTACTTTACCAAATTCATTGATTAGCTCTAGTAGTTTTCTGGTGGCATTTTTAGGATTCTCTATGTATAGTATCATGTCATCTGCAAGCAGTGACAGCTTTACTTCTTCTTCTCCAATTTGGATTCCTTTTATTTCTTTTTCTTCTCTGATTGCTGTGGTGAAAACTTCCAAGACTATGTTGAATAATAGTGGTGAGAGTGGGCACCCTTGTCCTGTTCCTGATCTTAGTGGAAATGGTTTTAGTTTTTCACCATTGAGGACGCTGTTGGCCGTGGGCTTGTCATATGTGGCCTTTCTTATGTTGAGGAAAGTTCCCTCTATGCCTACTTTCTGGAGGGTTTTTATCATAAATGGGTGTTGAGTTTTGTCAAAAGCTTTCCCTGCATCTATTGAGATGATCATATGGTTTTTCTCCTTCAGTTTGTTAATATGGTGTATCATGTTGACTGATTTGCATATATTGACGAATCCTTGCATTCCTGAGATAAACCCCACTTGATCATGGTGTATGATCCTTTTAATGTGCTGTTGGATTCTGTTTGCTAGTATTTTGTTGAGGGCTTTTGCATCTACGTTCATCAGTGATATTGGTCTGTAGTTTTCTTTCTTTGGGACATCTTTGTCTGGTTTTGGTATCAGGGTGATGGTGGCCTCGTAGGGTGAGTTTGGGAGTGTTCCTCCCTCTGCTCTATTTTGGAAGAGTTTGAGAAGGATAGGTGTTAGCTCTTCTCTAAATGTTTGATAGAATTCGCCTGTGAAGCCATCTGGTCCTGGGCTTTTGTTTGTTGGAAGATTTTTAATCACAGTTTCAACTTAAGTGCTTGTGATGGGTCTGTTCATATATTCTATTTCTTCCTGGCTCAGTCTCGGCAGGTTGTGCATTTCTAAGAATTTGTCCATTTCTTCCAAGTTGCCCATTTTTATTGGCATATAGTTGCTTGTAGTAATCTCTCATGATCCTTGGTATTTCTGCAGTGTCAGTTGTTACTTCTCCTTTTGCATTTCTAATTCTATTGATTTTGAGCCTTCTTCCTTTTTCTTTTCTTGATCTTCATTTTTCATTTATTTCTGATCTGATCTTTATGATTTCTTTCCTTCTGCTCCCTTTGGGGGTATTTTGTTCTTCTTTCTCTACTTGCTTTAGGTGTAAGGTTAGCTTGTTTATTTGAGATTTTTCTTGTTTCTTGAGGTACGATTGTATTGCTATAAAGTTCCCTCTCAGAACTGCTTTTGCTGCATCCCATAGGTTTTGGTCATTGTGTTTTCACTGTCATTTGTTTCTAGGTATATTTTGATTTCCTCTTCGATTTCTTCAGTGATCTCTTGTTTATTTACTAGTGTATAGTTTAGCCTCCATGTGTTTGTATTTTCAAAGGTTTTTTTTCCTGTAATTGTTATCTAATCTCATAGTGTTCTGGTCAGAAAAGGTATAAAATACGATTTCAGTTTCCTTAAATTTACCAAGGCTTGATTTTTGACCCACGATATGATCTATCCTGGCGAATGTTCCATGAGCACTTGAGAAGAAAGTGTATTCTGTTGTTTTTGGATGGAATGTCCTATAAATATCAGTTAAGTCCATCATGTTTAATGTGTCATTTAAAGCTTGTGTTTCCTTATTTATTTTCATTTTGGATGATCTGTCCATTGGTGAAAGTGGTGTGTTTAAGTCCCCTACTATGATTGTGTTCCTGTCGGTTTCCCCTTTTATGGCTGTTAGCATTTGCCTTATGTGTTGAGGTGGTCCTGTGTTGGGTGCACAAATACTTACAGTTGTTATGTCTTCTTCTTGAATTGATCCCTTGATCGTTATGTAGTGTCCTTCTTTGTCTCTTGTAATAGTCTTTATTTTAAAGTCTATTCTGTCTGATATGAGAATTGCTACTCCAGCTTTCTTTTGATTTCCATTTGCATGGAATATCTTTTTCCATCTCCTCACTTTCAGTCTGGATGTGTCCCTAGGTCTGAAGTGGGTCTCTTGTAGAGAGCATATATACGGGTTTTGTTTTTGTATCCATTCAGCCAGTCTGTGTCTTTTGGTTGGAGAATTTAATCCATTTACATTTAAGGTGATTATCGATATGTATGTTGGTATTGCCATTTTCTGAATTGTTTTGTGTTTGTTTTTGTAGGTCTTTTCCTTCTCTTGTGTTTCCTGCCTAGAGAAGTTCCTTTCGCATTTGTTGTAAAGCTGGTTTGGTGGTGCTGAATTCTCTTAGCTTTTGCTTGTCTGTAAAGCTTTTTATTTCCCTTTCGAATCTGAATGAGATCCTTGCTGGGTAGAGTAATCTTGGTTGTGGGGTTTTCCCTTTCATCACTTTAAATATGTCTTGCCACTCCCTCTGGCTTGCAGAGTTTCTGCTGCAAGATCAGCTTTTAACCTTGTGGAGATTCCCTTGTATGTTATTTGTTGCTTTTCCCTTGCTGATTTTAATATTTTTTCTTTGTATTTAATTTTTGGTGGTTTGATTAATCTGTGTCTTGGCGTGTTTCTCCTTGGATTTATCCCGTATGGGACTCTCTGCGCTTCCTGGACTTGATTAACTATTTCCTTTCTCATATTAGGGAAGTTTTCAACTATAATCTCTTCAGATATTTTCTCAGACCCTGTCTTTTTCTCTTCT
Organism: Phocoena phocoena; assembly: GCF_963924675.1. Taxonomy (NCBI): domain Eukaryota; kingdom Metazoa; phylum Chordata; class Mammalia; order Artiodactyla; family Phocoenidae; genus Phocoena; species Phocoena phocoena. The sequence goes on along the minus strand of NC_089240.1, from coordinate 27,690,847 downwards.
TCTTCTGATACCCCTATAATTCGAATGTTGGTGCATTTAATGTTGTCCCAGAGGTCTCTGAGACTGTCCTTAATTGTTTTCATTCTTTTTTCTTTATTCTGCTCTGCGGTAGTTATTTCCACTATTTTATCTTCCAGGTCACTTATCCGTTCTTCTCCCTCAGTTACTCTGCTATTGATTCCTTCTAGAGAATTTTTAATTTATTAAAAATTGTGTTGTTTATCATTGTTTGTTTGCTCTTTAGTTCTTCTAGTTCCTTGTTAAAAGTTTCTTGTATTTTCTCCATTCTATTTCCAAGATTGTGGATCATCTTTACTAGCATTATTCTGAATTCTTTTCATGTAGACTGCCAATTTCCTCTTCATTTATTTGGTCTGGTGGGTTTTTACCTTGCTCTTTCATGTGCTGTGTATTTGTCTGTCTTCTCATTTTGCTTAACATACTGTGCTTGGGGTCTCCTTTTCGCCAGCTGCAGGTTCGTAGTTTCTGTTGTTTTTGGTGTCTGGTTCAGTGAGTTGTGTAGGCTTCCTGGTGGAGGGGACTGGTTCCTGTGTTCTGGTGGATGAGGCTGGATCTTGTCTTTCTGGTGGGCAGGACCACATCCAGTGGTGTGTTTTGGGGTGTCTGTGACCTTATTATGATTTTAGGCAGCCTCTCTGCTAATGGGTGGTGTTATGTTCCTGTTTTGCTAGTTGCTTGGCATGGGGTGTCTAGCACTGGAGCTTGCTGGTCGTTGAGTGAAGCTGGGGCTTAGCGTTGACATGGAGATCTCTGGGAGAGCTCTTGCCGATTGATATTATGTGTGGCCGGGAGGTCTCTCTTGGTCCATCGTCCTGAACTCAGCTCTCCCACCTCAGAGGCTCAGGCCTGACACCTGGCTGGAGCACCAAGACTCTCTCAGCCACATGGCATTTCCCCACGAACCAGAAGGGAGGATCCTTGAGGACAGGAATATCCTTGTTACTCTAGTGACCGTTACAATGCCTGGTCCATCACAGAAACTCAGTGTATAATCAGGAAGAGCAAATCTGAGTCCATACTGGATCAGTTTCTTTTACTTTTTACCTTTGTGTTCGATTGCTTTTGCTTAGTTGTACTCACTGAAGCAGGCATGAAACTGAGCAGGACCCTGTGGGGCCCTACGAAGTCCGAATCTACTACAGTCTTGTCTTCTACTTTCTCCTGTAGGCTGTAATTTTAACAGTTGTAGAGGGGAATATATTTTACTTCTAGTTCTGACCAAAATATCTTGGGATAGAGGAAACATCAATTTTAAAGATTACCTGTATGGCCAGGCCACTCAAGATGGCTGTTCTCTTGCTCTCTGTACATCCCCTGCCCGACCAGTGCCTGTTTCACCTGTGTCTTACCCACTTGAGTGACCTTACTGTATACTTGCCCCAGGCCCCAGCTGGTGATTGTTCTTATCAAAGTGATTTGAAGGGCATGCCCCTCTACTGGTTTCCCTGGTAACTAGTGAGCCCACCTGATGTCATTTCCCCTATAACTGGCCATCTCACCCCGCCACCCAAAACTGGGAGGGAGGACTGCTGCCATGTCCTGCCCGCTGTCCACTACACATGCTGGAGTGTCGCTCCAGGACCTTGCTTCAGACGTGTAAGCTCCCCCCATCCATTAAACCACTGATGTCTCTGTTGCTGACTCCAGGCTCTTTCTTCTTGAAGCTGGGCAAGCAGAGGCCTTGTATGCCTGCGGGGTAAAGCCCAACATTACCTTTCTCCTATCAAAAAATAAAGCATGGTTTTCTATTGTGGACTGTTTAATTAACTTCACCTTAGACTATTTATTTGAATCTTAAATATAATTTCATTTTACTTAAAAGTTGATTTTCAAGTACTGTTTTTAAATGCAAAATTTGGTGTAATTCTATATCTTTTATATAAAACATTGACATCATGGAAGGAGCACCAGTGTTACTAGGGTTTAAATATGATTTACTGAATTTTTTTAAAGCAATGAGCGTTAGCCCTGATCTGATAAAATTTCCTGTTCTTAAGAAGCAGAAATAAGAGGTTTAGAATGAATCAACTGTATAACACTACAGCTTAACAAATCTTTTTAAATGAACAAAGTAAGCTATGTTCCTATTTCAGAAACCATGAACTGTAGACTCACAGCTTTCCCAAGCTCTCTTTACACTCTTAATTTGAGACCCATTCATCCAAAGGATTAGAACAATGAGATTCTGGTATGAAGCAATAGCAAGTATGTGCATGAAAACTATCACGCTAATGCTCCTGGGAGTGTAGCCATTTCAATAGGATGATTTATAACCACTGAACAGTGTTTTTATTTATGATTACCTCTCCTACTTTCAAAAGAAATTTGAGATGGTTCGGTGGGCATGATTTAAAGAAACAAACATAATCTTATTTTTGTGCTTGTAAGAAGCAATTTTCCCTTCATAATTGGTATTTGTTTTCTACCTTTGATTTTTGGTTCCTGTTGTATAGTTGGTAGTTACTGCACTTGTGGGCATGGTATGCTTTTCTACAAGTTAAATGAAAACATGAATTGATTTTGATGTAGCTAGTTTCACTACTTCAGTTAGTGTGTTTGCCATACCTGCAGTTCATAATGTGTTTACTGACCCAGAACTTTAAAAGCTAAGTTTAGCCCAGCACAATCACTTCAACCAACACAAGATAGCAGTTACATTTCCAATGTCGTTCTGGAGACAGAGTTCAAGCCTTTAGTATTTGTATTTGTCAAGCTCTTTGTGGCTTTAGTTATAGGATGTGTTCCAGTTCCACTTATGAAACTGCAACTCGGATGATAAATTGCAAGTCAAGTATAACCAGAATATAGAAACCGTTTATAAACCCTTAAGCAATAAATATTGCCACCCATCCTCTGCATGCTTTTTTGTCATTTTCAAGAGCATTCAATTGAATATTGAATTATATAACATGTGATATCAATAAATAATTTTAAGTAATATTATTCCAGGATTGAATGACTGGAAACATCATGTTACCTTTATGTATTAGAAACAAACTCTTACGTATATAGGTGTCTAAGGTGTCAAAAGATGGTGTCTGAGATTGGATTCCCTGGAAGCATTCTCTGAGACAAAAAAGTTGCATACAGAAGGTTTATTGGGAATTAGTCTTGGTGGATCCACCTGCAAGGAAGTGAGAGTGGCATTATTGGACAGAGGGAGAGGCTGATCCACAATGCATTTGATACTGCAGCCTGAGCCAATCTGACAGGGAGTTTTGGAGCTGGGTTCATCCTTCAGAGTTGACTTAAATTGAGGCAGGTGAGCTGGGGCTTAATATCCTTGTACTAACCAACAGCAAGCCTCAGGGAGAGATGTAGCTGTGACCCATTAGCAGTCATTATTAATAATATCTGGAGTGTGGGTCCATCAACTCCAGGAGAGAACCGGGATGGAGCACCACAATATCCGCTACAGAGAGGTATTGGCATATTCTTCTTACCCCACAAATGTTATAAAGAGGATACAATGACAGGAAAATAAATTGATCATTTTTCACTGGGCTTAATGTATCAGAACCACTGTTATTTATAGGATGGCATTTATTTTGGTATTCAAAGATCTCTTTTAAATCTCCTTAACCCAGAAGGGAAAGGAAAAAGTCCACACTTTGGTTGGTCCATGGATTCCTTTTTTAAAAGTTGTGGTGAAAAACACATAACATAAAATTTACTATCTTAGCCATTTAAAGTATACAGTAGTGTTAACTATATACACATCATTGCACAACAGGTCTCCAGAATTTTTTTGTCTTGCAAAACAAACTCTATGGCATATGACAGGATTTCCTCCTTTTTTAAGGCTAAATAATATTCCATTGTATGCATATACCATGTTTTCTTTATCCATTCATCTGTCAGTGGACATTTAGGTGAACATCAGTGTCCAAATATCTCTTTAAGGTCCTATTTTAAATTCTTTTGGATATACTATATGTTCAGAGGTAGGATTGCTGGGTCATATGGTAGTTCTATTTTTAACTTTTTGAGGGAGGTCCATACTGTTTTCCACAGTGGCTGCGCCATTTTACATTCCCACCAACAGTGCCCAAGGGTTCCAGTTTCTCCACATCGTCACCAACACTTGTTATTCTTTCTCTTGTTTGCACTCTCGCTCTCTGATTTTGATTTGCATTTCCCTCATGACTAGTGATGTTGATCACCTTTCCATGAGTTTATTGGCCATTCATATATCTTCTTTCAAGAATGTATTTTATTCAAATCCTTTGCAGATTTTTTAATTGGGTTGTTTTCCACGAATCCCTCTTTCATCAGTCAACTCAGAGCCTTCCTTTTCAAAATACAGATTGCTCAGGACTTTCCATCAGATTTACCAGATTTTGATCTTGGAGAAGTATTTTATTTTTTTTAGAGAAACAAGTGAAGTGTTTATTAGGAGAAAAGAAGAGTACATTACATGTGGATAGACACATGGGTGGGCTCAGAGAGTCACGCCCTTGTGGTAGTTTGAATCACTTTTTTTTTTATTTCTAATGTTCATTTATAGCAATGAAAATGTCAATTTATCAAGAAGACATAAAAATCTTAAAGCTATATGCAGCTTATAACAAAATTTTGAAATACGTGAAGCAAAAACTAAAGGTGTGAAATAAGAAATAGATAAATCCACAATTATAGTTGGAGATTTCAGTACTGTTCTTTGAGTAATCAGTAGAATAGGAGGACAGAAAATTACTAAGGAGCTAGAGTATTTGAACCATACTATCAAGAAACTCAACTTAATTGACAGTTATGGAATACTGTACTTGATGACAGCAGAATACACATTCTTCCCAGGTGTACATGGAACATTCATTAAAATAAATCATATACTAAACATAACACGAATGTTAATACACTTATAAATGAAATTGTACATAGTATGTTTTTTTGAGCACAAAGAATATAAATTAAAATTCTTCAACAATGAAAAGGAAATTTCTTCATATATTTATAAAAATCCTCAAATAGAAAAAAACACAAGGAAAATTAGGCAATCTTTTGAACTGATTGATAATGAAAATAATATATTATTTTTTTCATTAAGCCAAAGTAGTGCTTAGTGGGCAAGGTAAGCTTTAAATTTGTATACTAAGGAAAAATTATAGTTTCTATAACCGTTTTCCAGGACAGAAGTCTGGCAGACTTGGCTGGGTACGCTGCTTAGGGCCTCAGAAGGCCAAAATCAAGGTGTCAGCTGTTCTTGGCCCTTATCCAGAGACTGAGGGAAAGTCCATTTTAGGGTTCATTAGGTTGTTAGCAGAATTCAATTCTGTGAGGCTGTAGGACTGAAGTCCTCATTTCTTCACTAGCCTTTGCCCGGAGGTCATTCTCGGTTTCTAGAAAGGAACACTGTCCAAACTCGTTTATAAGGTTAAAATTATCCTGACTCTAAAGCCAGACTGATACTTTACAAAACAAACAAACAAACAAACAAACAACTACAAGAGAGAATCTCTTGTGATCATAAATGGAAAAAAAATACTTAAAAAAATTAAATCAAACAATATATGGAAAGGAAATACGTCATGACAAGTTGAGATTTTCCCAGGAATGCAAGGTTGTTTAAACATTTGAAAATTAATAAATGCACCTCACTATGTTAATAGAAAAATGAATATTAACAATATGATCTTCTCAAAAGATGTGGAAAAAGCATCCAACAAAATTAAACAACCATTCATTAACAAAAACTCTCAACAAACTAGGAACAGAAGTAAACACTCTCAATCTGATAAAGGACATCTATGAAAACCCTAAAGTGATGGTTATTTTTTTTTTTTAGTTCTGAGATATACATTTTAAATTAATAGCTAGAATTATGACATAACATTATACCAGAATATATAAGATTTTTAGTCATTGCATGTAATGCCTGAAACATTTATATCAAAATAATTACATTAAAATAACACAAAGAAAATTTAGTATTAGTTGTTTCTTTTTGTTTGTTTTTTTATACTGCAGGTTCTTATAAGTCGTCAATTTTATACACATCAGTGTATACGTGTCAATCCCAGTAGCCCAATTCAGCACACCACCATCCCCACCTGAATGCGGTTTTCCCCCCTTGGTGTCCATGTGTTTGTTCTCTACATCTGTGTCTCAACTTCTGCCCTGCAAACCGGTTCATCTGTACCATTTTTCGAGGTTCCACATATATTCATTAATATACGATATTTGTTTTTCTCTTTCTGACTTACTTGATTCTGTATGACAGTCTCTAGATCCATCCACGTCGCAACAAATGACTCAGCTTCATTCCTTTTTATGGCTGAGTAATATTCCATTGTGTATATCTACCACAACTTCTTTATCCATTCGTCTGTCGATAGGCATTCAGGTTGCTTCCATGACCTGGCTATTGTAAACAGTGCTGTAGTGAACATTGGGGTGCATGTGTCTTTTTGAATTATGGTTTTCTCTGGGTATATGCCCAGTAGTAGGATTGCTGGATCATATAGTAATTCTATTTTTAGTTTTTTAAGGAACCTCCATACTGTTCTCCATAGTGGCTATATCAGTTTACATTCCCACCAACAGTGCAAGAGGGTTCCCTTTTCTCCACACCCTGTCCAGCGTTTGTTGTTTGTAGATTTTCTGGTGATGCCCATTCTGACTGGTGTGAGGTGATGCCTCATTGTAGTTTTGATTTGCATTTCTCTAATAATTAGTGACGTTGAGCAGATTTTCATGTGCTTCTTGGCCATCTGTATATCTTCTTTGGAGAAATGTCTATTTAGGTCTTCTGCCCATTTTTGGATTGGGTTGCTTGTTTCTTTAATAGTGAGCTGCATGAGCTGTTGATATATTTTGGAAATTAATCCTTTGTCTGTTGATTCGTTTGCAAATATTTTCTCCCATTCTGAAGATTGTCTTTTCGTCTTGTTCATGGTTTCCTTTGCCGTGCAAAAGCTTTGAACTTTCATTAGGTCCCACTTGTTTTTTTTTGTTTTACTTTCATTACTCTAGGAGATGGATCAAAAAAAACTTTGCTGTGATTTATGTCAAAGAGTGTTCGTCCTATGTTTTCCTGTAAGAGTTTTATAGTGTCTGGTCTTACATTCAGGTCTCGAATCCATTCTGAGTTTATTTTTGTGTATGGTGTTAGGGAGTGTTCTACTTTCATTCTTTTACATGTAGCTGTCCAGTTTTCCCAGCACCACTTATTGAAGAGACTGTCTTTTCTCCATTGTATATCTTTGCCTCATTTGTCATAGATTAGTTGACCATAGGTGCGTGGGTTTATCTCTGGGCTTTCTGTCTTGTTCCATTGATCTGTGTTTCTGTTTTTGTGCCAGTACCATATTGTCTTGATTACTGTAGCTTTTTAGTATAGTCTGAAGTCAAGGAGTCTGATTTCTCCAGCTCCGTTTTCTTCCCGCAAGACTGCTTTGGCTATTCTGGGTCTTTTGTGTATCCATACAAACTTTAAGATGATTTGTTCTAGTTCCATAAAAAATGCCATTGGTAATTTGATAGGGATTGCACTGAATCTGTAGATTGCTTTGGGTAGTATAGTCATTTTCACAATATTAATTCTTCCAATCCAGGAACATAGTATATCTCTCCATCTGTTGGTATCATCTTTAATTTCGTTCATCAGTGTCTTATAGTTTTCTGCATACAGGTCTTTTGTCTCCCTAGGTAGGTTTATTCCTATGTATTTTATTCTTTTTGTCAGAGTGGTAAATGGGAGTGTTTCCTTAATTTGTCTTTCAGATTTTTCATCATTAGTGTATAGGAATGCAAGAGATTTCTGTGCATTAATTTTGTATCCTGCAATTTTACCAAATTCACTGATTAGCCCTAGTAGTTTTCTGGTGGCATTTTTAGGATTCTCTATGAATTGTATCATGTCATCTGCAAACAGTGACAGTTTTACTTCCTCTTTTCCAATTTGTATTCCTTTTATTTCTTTTTCTTTTCTGATTGCCGTGGCTAGGACTTACGAAACTATGTGGAATAATAGTGGTGAGTAGACATCCTTGTCTTGTTCCTGATCTTAAAGGAAATGCTTTCAGTTTTTCATCATTGAAAATGGTGTTTGCTATGGGTTTGTTGTATATGGCCTTTATTATGTTGAGATAGGTTCCCTCTATGCCCACTTTCTGGAGAGTCTTTATCATAAATGGGTGTTGAACTTTGTCAAAACCTTTCTCCACATCTATTGAGATGATCATATGGTTTTTATTCTTCAGTTTGTTAATATGATGTATCACATTGATTGATTTGTGTATATTGAAGAATCCTTACATCCCTGTGATAAATCCCACCCGATCGTGGTGTGTGATCCTTTTAATGTGTTTTTGGATTCTGTTTGCTACTGTTTTGTTGAGGATTTTTACATCTATATTCATGAGTGATATTGGTCTGTAATTTTCTTTTTTTGTAGTATCTTGTCTGGTTTTGGTATCAGGGTGATGGTGGCCCCGTAATATGAGTTTGGGAGTGTTCCTTCCTCTGCAATTTTTTGGAAGAGCTTGAGAAGGATGGGTGTTAGCTCTTCCCTAAATGTTTGATAGAATTCACCTGTGAAGCCATGTGGTCCTGGACTTTTGTTTGTTGGAAGATTTTTAATCACAGTTTCAATTTCATTACTTGTGATTGGTCTGTTCATGTTTTCTGTTTCTTCCTGGTTCAGTCTTGCAAGGTTACACCTTTCTAAGAATTTTTCCATTTCTTCCAGGTTGTCCATTTTATTGGCATAGAGTTGCTTGCAGTTGTCTTTTAGGATGCTTTGTATTTCTGTGGTGTCTGTTGTAACTTCTCCTTTTTCATTTCTAATTTTATTGATTTGAGTCTTCTCCCTCTTTTTCTTGATGAGTCTGGCTAATAGTTTATCAATTTTATCTTCTCAAAGAACCAGCTTTTAGTTTTATTGATCTTTGCTATTGTTTTCTTTGTTTCTATTTCATTTATTTCTGCTCTGATCTTTATGATATCTTTCCTTCTGCTAACTTTCGGTTTTGTTTCTTTTTCTTTCTGTAGTTCCTTTAGGTGTAAGGTTAGATTTTACTTGAGATTTTTCTTGTTTCTTGATGCAGGCTTTTATAGCTATAAACTTCCTTCTTAGAACTGCTTTTGCTGCTCCCATACGTTTTGGATCATCGTGTTTTCATTGTCATTTGTCTGTCAGTATTTTTTTATTTCCTCTTTGGTTTCTTCAGTGATCTCTTGGTTATTGAGTAACGTATTGTTTATCCTCCATGTGTTTGTGTTTTTTACGTTTCCTTCCCTGTAATTCATTTCTAATCTCATAGCGTCATGGTCAGAAAAGATGCTGGATATGATTTCAGTTTTCTTAAATTTACTGAGGCTTGATTTGTGACCGAAGATGGGATCTATCCTGGAGAGTGTTCCGTGCGCACTTGAGAAGAAATGTAATCTGCTGTTTTTGGATGGAATGACCTATAAATATCAATTAAATCTATCTGGTCTATTGTGCCATTTAAAGCATGTGTTTCCTTATTTATTTTCATTTGGATGATCTGTCCATTGGTGTAAGTGAGGTGTTAAAGTCCCCCACTATTATTGTGTTACTGTCGATTTCCTCTTGTAGAGCTGTTAGCAGTTGCCTCATGTATTGAGATGCTCCTATGTTGGGTGCATGTATATTTATAATTGTTATCTTCTTCTTGGATTAATCCCTTGATCATTATGTAGTGTCATTCCTTGTCTCTTGTAACATTCTTTATTTTTAAGTCTGTTTTATCTGGTATGAGTATAGCTACTCCAGCTTTCTTTTGATTTCCATTTGCATGGAATGTCTTTTTCCATCCCCTCCCTTTCAGTCTGTATGTGTCCATAGGTCTGAAGTGGGTCTCTTGTAGACAGCATATATACGGGTCTTGTTTTTGTATCCATTCAGCGAGCCTGTGTCTTTTGGTTGGAGCATTTAATGCATTCACGTTTAAGGTAATTATCGATATGTGTGTTCCTCTGACCATTTTCTTAATTGTTTTGTGTTTGTTTTTGTAGGTCCTTTTCCTCTCTTGTGTTTCCCACTTAGAGATGTTCCTTTAGTATTTGTTGTAGAGCTGGTTTGGTGGGTACTGAATTCTCTTAGCTTTTGCTTGTCTGTAAAGCTTTTGATTTCTCCATCAAATCTGAATGAGATCCTTGCTGGGTAAAGTAATCTTGATTGTAGGTTCTTCCTTTTCATCACTTTAAGTATATCATGCCACTCCCTTCTGTGTTGTAGAGTTTCTGCTGAGAAATCAGCTGTTAACCTTATGGGAGTTCCCTTGTATGTTATTTGTCGTTTTTCCCTTGCTGCTTTCAATAATTTTTCTTTGTCTTTAATTTTTATCAATTTGATTACTGTGTGTCTCAGCGTGTTTCTCCTTGGGTTTATCCTGTATGGGACTCGCTGCACTTCCTGGACTTGGGTAGCTATTTCGTTTCCCATGTTAGGGACGTTTTCGACTATAATCTCTTCAAATGTTTTCTCAGGTCCTTTCTCTCTCTCTTCTCCTCTGGGACCCCTATAATGTGAATGTTGTTGCCTTTAATGTTGTCCCAGAGGTCTCTTAGGCTGTCTTCATTTCTTTTCATTCTTTTTTCTTTAGTCTGTTCCGCAGCAGTGAATTCCACCATTCTGTCTTCCAGGTCACTTATCCGTTCCTCTGCCTCAGTTATTCTGCTATTGATTCCTTCTAGTGTAGTTTTCATTTCAGTTATTGTATTGTTCATCTCTGTTTGTTTGTTCTTTAATTGTTCTAGGTCTTTGTTAAACATCTCTTGCATCTTCTCGATCTTTGCCTCCATTCTTTTTCCGAGGTCCTGGATCATCTTCACTATCATTATTCTGAATTCTTTTTCTGGAAGGTTGCCCATCTCCACTTCATTTAGTTTTTTTTCTGGGGTTTTATCTTGTTCCTTCATCCGGTATATAGCCCTCTGCCTTTTCATCTTGTCTATCTTTCTGTGAATGTGGTTTTTGTTCCACAGGCTGCAGGATTGTAGTTCTTCTTGCTTCTGCTGTCTGCCCTCTGGTGGATGTGGCTATCTAAGAGGCTTGTGTAAGTTTCCTGATGGGAGGGACTGGTAGTCGGTAGAGCTGACTGTTCCTCTGGTGGGCAGAGCTCAGTAAAACTTTAATCCGCTTGACTGCTGATGTGTGGGGCTGGGTTCCCTCGTTTTGGTTGTTTGGCCTTAGGCAACCCAACACTGGAGCCTACCTGGGCTCTTTGCTGGGGCTAATGACAGACTCTGAGAGGGCTCACGCCAAGGAGTACTTCCCAGAACTTCTGCTGCCAGTGTTATTGTCCCCACGGTGAAGCAGCGCCAGCCCCCGCCTCTGCAGGAGACCCTCCAACACTAGCAGATAGGTCTGGTTCAGTCTCCCCCCGGGGTCATTGCTCTTTCCCCTGGGTCCCGATGCGCACACTACTTTGTGTGTGCCCTCCAAGAGTGGAGTCTCTGTTTCCCCCAGTCCTGTCGAAGTCCTGCAGTCAAATCCCGGTAGCCTTCAAAGTCTGATTCTCTAGGAATTCCTCCTCCCGTTGCCAGACCCCCAGTTTGGGAAGCCTGACATGGGGCTCAGAACCTTCACTCCAGTGGGTGGGCTTCTGTGGTGTAAGTGTTCGCCAGTCTTTGAGTCACCCACCCAGCAGTTATGGGATTTGATTTTATTGTGATTGCGCCCCTCCTACCATCTCACTGTGGCTTCTCCTTTGTCTGTGGATGTGGGGTATCTTTTTTGGTGAGTTCCAGTGTCTTCCTGTTGATGATTGTCCAGCAGCTAGCTGTGATTCTGGTGTTCTCACAAGAGGGAGTGAGAGCACGTCCTTCTACTCTGCCATCTTGGTTCCTCCTGGAGAAGTATTTTAATTTATCCAAATTTTAGTTTCCTCTCCTATAAATTGGTGGCAATGATGCTCTCCCTGCCCACACTGGAGTGTTGTGGTGAGAAATCCGTGGAGAAAATTACTAAAAATGAATACTGTTTAAAGTTCTGTACAGATATAAGGTATTATTATGAATTCAGACCAAAGGAGTCAACATGTTATAACTACTTAATACTGCTTCATTTACATTGCAGCTAATGGTTCCTCTGCCTTTGTTCTGCCTGATGAAACTCTAGATTGAAACTGTAATGAATCAATCTCTCTTTCCACCTCTCTCCCTCTCTCTTATACGTCCCTTAAGGATTACGTTATGCTTCGTTGTAATCTGGATAACAGCAGCAGCGAATGTTGTTTGAGACCCTACTGTGTATCAGACATTGCACTGGGTTGGTGAGGAAGAAAAAGATAAATTTGATACTTTAAGTAGCTTATCTCATCTCAAGGGTGAGGCTTGTGAGGGCCTGGTACGTGTTTAACAACTTAAAGAACTCGTTGCTGGTTATTTTGCTACTTAGGGTGAAGACGTAGCTTACCCAAACAAATATGAGACTCATTTAGACTGAAGTACGTAGAGACCGCTGCTTACCTGGTTTTGCTCTTGCTTTACTGAAGAATCTTATCTCTAATATTCAGGTAGGAGCAATTCCGTTAAAAAACAAACAACAGATTGGGTCGTTTAATTCAAGAATTTTTCAAGGTGCTAAAAATTTTGGTAGAATAGCAGTGTATTTGCTGTAATGAGAACTGTACAGTGTTCTCTAACTGGTTATACCCAAATGAATATATGGATTTTATTCTGATGTCTGTTTTAGAATTGATGATTTTCCTTCATCAATAGCATGGTCTTTATTATGGTCTGATGTGGCTTTCCTCCCCTTGTCTTCTGCACTGGGCTACGCACTTCATGGCTCTCATTATCGCATTCTGTACTCTTTTCATTTACATTGTTTTAAGTGTATTAACGATGCATTTTACTGAAGGCTTTGCTTTTCAAATATCCTATAAAATGTTGGCTGCCTGATTTACAGGCATCAGAGAATGATTATGTGCATCTTCAGTTCTCTGTCTTTCACACCTTAACTTGAAGACTATTTCTTTTCTAAACTGTGTTCTCTTTGTTGGATCAGCATGTGTTTTATTTCTGTAGCAATGGGAGGGTCATTTTAAATCTTGTTTCGGATGCAAGTCTTTAATAGGTAAAAATGTATGTTGTATCCGATGTTTATTGTTGTATAACAAGCTCCCACCAAATGTATCAGTTATTTATTGTTGTATAACAGGCTACCCCCGCATGTAGTGGCTTAAAATAAGAATCATTTATCTAGCTCATGATTTTGGGGGTCTGCTTTAGGCTGGGCATATCTAGATGGTTCTTTTGCTAGTCTCAGCTGGGCTCACTCATGTATTAATGGTCAGCTGGTGGTCAGTGACCTCATTCATGTGACTGGCACTTGGTTATTGGATGAGACAGTGGATGTGACAGGGCCACTTGTCTGTCATCATTCAGTAGGCTAGCATAGTTCACATAGTGGTGAAAGGTTTCGAAGCATAGCCCAATGGCCAAGGTTTTCTCAAACCTCTGCTTGTGTCATGTTTACTAATATCCCATTGGCCAGAACAAGTTACTTGGCCAATCCATATTCAGTGAATGGAGAAATATACTACAGCTCTCAATGTGAGCATCTGGAATATCTCACTATGAGGGTATAGATGCAGGAAGAAAAAGAATTTGTAGACGTTTACTCTCTACCAGAGATGCTTTCACTTTTATCATCATGGCATTTCCTGTGTAATATTATTTACTATTCCCTCATAGCTATAGCTTCAAGTATTTACTATTTCTTCAGTGCATGCCCAATATCATGAGGTTAAGAGAAGCACTTAATTTCACTTAATCTGTAATTTGAGGTGTAAGAGAGCACAAACTTGGATAGGCATAAAGGATGTCCACTACAAATGCTAAGCAAGTATATAAACCATACACACACCCATGCACACACATACCCACCCACCCCCAAAACACACACACAGGAAGAGGAGGGGAGGAGAGAGACTGAGAAAGAGAGAAATTGAAAACCCTTTCAATTAGTGATTCTCAACCAGAGGCAATTTCCCGGCCTTCAGAGGACACTTGATAATGTCTGAAAACGTGTTTGGTTATCAAAAGTGGGATGTTGCTCTGACCAAGGATACTGATAAACATCCCACAATGCACAGGACAGCCACCCACAGCAAAGACTTATATGTGCCAAAGTATCAACAGTGCTAAGGTTGAGAAACACTGCTTTTTACTGAGTACATGTATGAAGAGTTTATATAATGTGAGTTACGAATCCATATATGAGTAAGAATTCATATATGAAAACTAGAAGATGCAAACTAAAAAGGGGGAAAGGCAAGGGTTATTTCTATCTTCAAATTAGTGAAGAAAGGATGCAAGTTGGCGTGAAGTCAGATTGGAGATATTTCTCAAGAATAATATCTGCCTTGTGGGAGGAAGCCAGGTTCACTTGATTTTTATAACCTATATTTTTATGACTAGTTCAAGGTGATCTTCTCTCCCTAATTAGAATGGATATTAGATTATTTTGTGGATACTACATATTATAAGCTATAGCTCTTGGAGTCAAAAGTATTTGAGTACTTAATAATTTTTATATATTGAGTGGGACATGTAGGAGAAGTATCTGATGGTCCTATCAGTCTTAGAAATAGGTGTAATGGTTAAGCACACTGTCTTGGCATTGTCACTTGTTAATGTGAGATCCTGAGCAAAGTATTTTACCTTTTAGTAAAATGGGAATAATGCTAACCCTGAAAATCATTTGGTAAAAATTAAAGAAAACAGGGCTTATAAGTAAACTTGCCTGGCATACAGAAAACCCTGAGTAAATGATTGTGGTGATAGTGTGGGTGGTAATCTCTCTTCCAAGAAGCAGTAAATATTTCTTATTTGGATTATATTCTTAGTAGCAGAAAAGAACCAGTTAAAAAATTATAAAGTAGCATCACTAAGCTTTCAAAGTCTATGGCTCTTACACCCAAGAAATCTGTTTCTAAAATCCAGAAGTATAGTTGTTTATCATGAATCTTTGACTTCCAGTACTCTAGGACTCGTCCATGTATAGCGCAAGCCCTTATTGTGCTAAAATGTAAATAATTGATGATAGTTGAATCATATATATTATTTCCTCTTTAGAATGATGAGAAAGGATACAGAGAAAAATAAATGTTTATGGGTTCACAACATTTGTTTCTAATTTTCCACACGTACCTACAGACTACAAATATTTAGAGAGAAGTGAGGTTCTTTTCGAGTCCATGCATGATTTCTAATTTTGGTAACATGTACTTTCTTGTGCATGTTTCATTAAGCTACGTGCCATCCTTTTAAATATTCAAAAAGAAAAATATTTTCCCATGTTGCTTACATGGAGATAGTTATTTTATCTGTTGGTGATATGGATAAATAGCTAAAACAATCTTTCCTATAACTCTAGTATTAGATAGTAATTCAATTTAACCACATATACAGGATGGTACTTTTTAGATATCTGTGTTAGTGTGGGTCCAATAATTTATCATTTCATCAGTTGACTGATTTTTCAAATATCAAAGTAAAAAAATTACCCACATTCGTACAACAAAGCTAGAAATAAAATGTGTTCCTTGTTTTCTTATCAACCAAAGGAGACCTGTCAATTACAGAAAAACCACGTGTGAATACTTCAAAGGAAGTATTCCAAACACATTGTGTGTTTTTTAAAACATTTAGTAGTTCCTCTA
Organism: Phocoena phocoena; assembly: GCF_963924675.1. Classification (NCBI taxonomy): domain Eukaryota; kingdom Metazoa; phylum Chordata; class Mammalia; order Artiodactyla; family Phocoenidae; genus Phocoena; species Phocoena phocoena. The sequence continues at coordinate 27,675,188 of NC_089240.1, read as the reverse complement.
AAGCTCTAAGTAAAGCTATTAGTCTGACTAATCATGTACCCTCGAAACCAATTAAAATTTTAGACTAGAGAAATATTCTTAAAACACTTTTGAAAAAATGAGAGTTCCCTCCTGAAGCCAACACCTTTTAATCAACAAAATACTCAGAGCAAAGCTGTGGTTTGCAGTAGTATATTACACCTAGTGTTACTCATGCTACTATTCTGGTGTGCCAAACTTGATTCCTTTCAGAAAATTTGAGTTTGACTTTTTGTATGCTTAACTGTGGAAGGAAAATACAATTTCTAGTAGAGTTATCTTAATTTTCTAATGAACACATGTGAAACACGTTATGCTACAATCATTAGTAGTCAGACTATACAGGCTCTGTGTGTGTGTGTGTGTGTCTGTGTGTGTGTGCACATATCTATTCACATACATATATATGATGTGTGTATCTATCTACCTGGCTTAGCGATACACATTGTAATACGTGTGGTTCTGACGTGAATTGATTAACCAAGGACACTAGCCCCTGTTGCTGGAGGGACGGTTAATAGTGTGACACCTTAAGGACTGTTTTCCACCTAACCCCATGCTGGAAGAGATGCTTCTTCCATCGGACTTGAGAAGAATGACCTTGGTCTCGGTGATGGTTAAAGAAGCAGAGATTTGAAGCAGCCATTCCTAGGGCCAACTCCTTGCAACCCTGGACAGTGGCCTGAGGCAAGAGGCAGACATCCAGGCAAGCAGATCAAACTGTACGGGCGTTCAACGGGGGCACGGAGGAAAGGATCCCTGCCGGCAAGAGGGGAAGCCATTTTCCGTGCTCCTTAAGGAAGAAAACCTGGAAACCCATCCTAGAACTTCGTGCTTAAGATTCTGTGTAGTCGTTTATGTATCCTAACTCCTTCCCTGATGAGGGTTATGGGTTGAGAGAACTCTCAACAAATCCTCTTTCCATCTTTTAAATTATGAAGTTAACAGAAAACTCCCATGGAATGACGAAATATCCCTGCCTGACCCTTGGTGTCAAGATTCTGTGGCTCAGTCTGGACAAAACCACTTAAACTGCCTCCTTACAGATCCGACCAGCCCACACTTTACCTAATGAGGTGATTTGCTTATGTTTCTAGTAAAAGGACAGTGGAAAAGAAGCAACCTAATTTTTTTTCTCTTTAGCTAAAAGTAGAGGCATCTGAATATGCAGTATGAGTCAATATATGATATACATAATAAAATATGATAAATGTTCTCAGGACCTCAGGCTTCCCTGGTGGCACAGTGGTTAAGAATCCGCCTGCCAGTGCAGGGGACACGGGTTCGAGCCCTGGTCCGGGAAGATCCCACATGCCGCAGGGCAACTAAGCCTGTGCACCACAACTACTGAGCCCGTGCTCTAGAGCCTGCAAGCCACAACTACTGAGCCCACGCACCTAGAGCCCGTGCTCCACAAGAGAAGCCACGGCAACGAGAAGGCCGCGCACTGCAGTGAAGAGTAGCCTCCGCTTGCCGCAACTAGAGAAAGCCACACACAGCAACAAAGAACCAAAGTAGCCAAAACTAAATAAATAAAATAAATAAATTTATTTAAAAGAAATGTTCTCAGGACCTCAAAATTTTTCCATTGAAGCATCTTGCTTAATAAAAAAATTAAAGTATGTGCACATACATGGATCTAGAGACAAGTCTTTTTAGGCAGAATGAAATATTTCAAGTAGTGTTGTAGATAGAATTGACCCTAATAAAATGTGTGTCATAGATGGAGATTAGCCTCTTTCTACTTCATGATATAGCACTTTTTTTCTCTAGGAGACCCAAAGTTTCTGGAGTTTAGAACCCAGCTCTCAAGTACTATCAGCTACCCTCTAGCCATATTACAAATAAAATTAAAATTCCCCAACCCTAATAATGGTGCAAGATTTTGTTCTTCCTAGTGATGATTAGATTTCAGTAATAAAATGTTAAGGATTCAAAGTGTTTAGGACCCAAAAGAATGGTGTAATTCTATGCCTCATAGAGATTTTTAGTTATAAACTTACCCTGGTCCTCCACGAAACATAGAAATCTAGAGTTGGTATTTGAAAAGGAATTGAGACTTTTGTCTGGGGAAGGGAGAGGAGTTTTCAAGAAGAATATAGAGCATATGGAAGGGCACGAAAGGGTGAGATGGTCTGTGCTAATGGGAGAATGCCATATAGAGACTGAGGTATGGGGAAGCATGGGAAGAACGGAGGGAGGTGAAGCTGGAGTATGAAGTCTGGTTCTAAGAGCACAGGACCTGGAAAGCCATGCTAATTTAGAAAGTGAGCAGCCAATAAACATTGAACAGCAAAAGGGAAAGGAGGAGGAAAAACACACACATACACATGCTAGGAGGTGACTTACCATATCAATTCATAAAATACTAATTAGAACAATTCCATGTGATTGGTACTGTTTTCCTCATTATGCGGGTAAATAATCTGAGGTTCAGAAAAGTTCAGTTTAGCAAGCATGGTATAATCCCTTACCTCCAGATGCCTGTAATCTTGTCCAAGATTGTATATCTAGGAAATGGTAAGACCAGCTCTCTGTGAGGGAAGTACTATTATAATCTCCATTTTAAAGAGGTGTAAATGGAGATTCAGGGAGGTTAAGTAACCTGCCTAGGGTTACACAGCTTAAAAATGGCAGAGCAAGGGTTTAAATCCATCAGTCTAGCCTTAGATAGTCTGTTTTATACTCTGCTTCTTGATCCAGTGTTGTTTCCTGCTTTTCCCCTCTTGATAGAAAAGTAGGGAACATAAGAATTCATTGGTTCTATTTTCTCCCTTTAATATTTGACTTTCCATTGCCTTCCCCAAGCAGTGGCTCATTATTTTCTTGCTCTTAAAATAGCTAAAATCACCTAAACAGCAAGAGCCTTGGCATGTTCTGCGTTCTAGGCTTCGAGAAACTGTCTTTAGATGTTCTCTTTTAGCACTCGCCTTAGATAGAAGGCCTCTAAGTTTACTGAAAATCTTGCTGTGCAAAGACGTTTTTTGTTTGTTTCATTCATTTATTCAGAGGTCATCAGTTGAGCATCTTCTAGATTCTAGAACCTGTGGGAGGTGCAGAAGATAAAGCAGTGAGCAAAATGGAAAGTTTCTCCTCCCTTCCCCATTGGTAGAAAGATGTTTTCAGGTGTTGAGGACTGGAGGAGACAAGACCAGCCATGTCCTGACTGACCGGTCCATAAATCAGATCCTTTGCCCATGACCAGGGCACAGATGGCAGCATTGCTCTACCTCTCAACTCTCCTCTGAATCTGTTTCAGCTGTCTTTCTACCTGGTGATACTTTTTCCTCATTGGAGAATTTTGCGATTTATCATCCCAATATTAACTGTACTTTCTAGTCACCTTAAAACGTTCTGTTTTTCGATCTCTGGTCCTAGCCTTTCTTTTCAATAGACTTTTCCCTCCACCCCCCCCCCCAATGTGTTTTCCAGAAAACAGTTGAAGTCTGATGATTCTCTGCATTCTCGTCCTTCACTGTAGAGAAATTTAAGATGATGTGATCATTTCCACTTCATTAAACACTTCTTTGTTGGTCAGAAGCAAGTCTAGAGAAAAAAATCGCATTCCTTCTTTCTTTTGAGGGTGAATTTTTCAATAAGTCAAGTTAAAAAAAAAACCTTGTCTGACACCTCCCAGAACCTTGAAATCCTCCTAAAATACTATATGTTGCCTGAGTATCTGTTGTTATCTATTTTCAGAACAATTTGTCCATATTTCCTAGTCAGCTAGACATTCCACAGTTAGCTCCTACAGTGATATTTTAATTTAGCTCTCTTTTCATCCGCACCCATGCATTCTCTCCAGGGATTCAGCTCCTCTCTTGGAATCCCTTTTAAGATTGCTAGATCCTATTGGCTCCCATGCTTTCTCCTACTAGACTGTTGGATCACAGATGCTATTTCTGCTTCAAATTATGTTTCATTCTTTCTAGAAAAAAGCCTCAGAGTAGTGAGATAGCTTTGGGAAACTATTTCTTCTCTGTCTCCTCAGTATCATTGTCCTTCAGTCATTACTTCTTGGCATTAGTTTTTTATTCCATCTGACACCTCACTTTTTTTCTTTCTACCTTGTTCAAGATTATTTCTTCCATCTGTAGGAACCTCTTGTTCTCCCCAAGAAGCTTGAGAGACAAGAGACTTTCCTCCATTTCTTTCATCATCTTCTCTAACAAAAAGACAACCTTAAAAAGGCAGAAAGTAATATAACCATGAAAAGTAATTTATGGCCACCTCAGAATGGAATGCCAGTATGGCACATTTTCTTCATGTTTCTAGAACAGTTCTCTTGTCATCCATGCCTCTCAGGCTTCCCGTTGAGATGCTGTGTTTTGCAGCTTTCCCTCAAAGCTTCCCTTCTGAACTATATAGGCCACTCTTTCTCTACTACCAGTCTCCTGAATATGTTAGGCTCCAGAGGCCATTGGCTATAAACTAGACCTGACATTTCTTGCCCTTGTTCATGCACCTTCGATAATCCAGCTGTTGGTATTTAGTATCAATTCACACCAGCAAATTCAGCCCCCTTCAGTACATATAGGGCCACACAAGACCTTTGACTGAGTTTTCCCCAAATACTTTACGTATTTCGACCCCTTATCTCTAACTTCTCACCACATTTGTTATCACTGTGCTTCTTATTTATCAGATATTTATAAAAATAGTAATACCTAACAGTATTACCTACTAGTGTCCGGAACTATGCTAATATTTTCCTGTTATTTTTCTGGTATTGTTCTGTGTACATTTCTTGTATTAGTCATTGAATCTGTACAAGTGCCCCTTTGACATTTATCCTGTCATTATCCCTCCTTGCTGAAGAGAAAACTTGAAATTTAGAGAGGTTTAGTAACTTAACCAAGGTCACAGAGTTCCTAAGACAGAGAAGGATTCTCTCCCAGGTGTTTTCACTCCAGAACTTCAGATCTTAACTGTTACCATGTGCTACCTTACACTACAGTGTTCATCACTATTCATATTAATTTAATATTTCTTAATAACCTTGAAACAGTGTTTCACTATCCGAGTGGAAAAACTTTCCTAGCTCTGATTTTCCAAAAATAATGTAGCTTGGGTTTTCTTCACTGCTAGCCACTTTATTACCAGTCTGAAAGAAAAGGAGAAAATATATAAGCTGCTCCCAGTATAAAATACAGAGCAAAGACAAGAACATTTCATTGGCTTTGATTTCCCTAGAGTCCACCTCCAAACTAATTTACTTCCTATTCGAGGAAATCATAAGTTCGAATTAAGATCTTATCCAATCTTTACTTTTTTCTTCCCCTTGAATGAAAAAAATAAGTAAAACTTATTCACCTGGCAAAGCCTGAATACTTTATATTTTTCTTTACCGATTCCACAACCTGTATAATTGTTATTGAGAAGGACTTTTTAAATTAAATCAGTTGCTCAGCCATGATGATAATCAAAATCATTTTGAAAGATTGTTAAATATGTATTAATGAAAAGTTGGAAACTTTGAATTTTTCTATCGTGGTACTATATAAAGTATCCACATCAGGATAAATTGTACTTATAATTTTAAAATTATATTTATAATGTCATAAATAATACTTTGGCTCAAACTGTTACACCTAAATTAGCTTTATTATTATTGAAATTGGCTTCTTGTGTTTCTAATTTTTCTTTTTTTCTTTTTTCCTTTTTGAAAAAAAAAATTTAGCTCCTAGTCAGACTGTTACGCTGGTGACACAACCTGTGGTTACCAAGGAAACTGCCGTCTCCAAACTAGAAATGCCATCTTCCTTGCTGTTGGAGGTACCTGCTCTGGCAGATTTCAACCGGGTTTGGACAGAACTTACCGACTGGCTGTCTCTGCTTGATCGTGTTATAAAATCACAGAGGGTGATGGTGGGTGATCTTGAAGACATCAACGAGATGATCATCAAGCAGAAGGTATGGGGGACAAAAGAGAAGGGCTGGTAGAGGTTTGTCTTTAAAGTGAAGATTTTCCACAAGTCATTTCCCACCAGTTTTTAGGTAGCTTTTCTCTGTGAGCCAACACACTACTCTCTCTACTCTGTTCAGTCTTAAGTATGATCAAGGAAATAAATGAATGCAGTTGTCTAAAACAACCATAAATTACAAAGGAATAATGTAAAAAATAATGTAAAAAAGCTTAGCCCTTAAAGTATAGTTGGCTTAACTAAATTCACTAAACATCTGGTATTTTTAAAACCTATTTTATATCAAATAAATAGCTCATTTGAGCTGTCTACATTGGAAGTGTTTGTTTTGGCACTCTGCAGCCATAATATACTACAGAATCAAATATAATAACCTGGGAATTGGTTGTTCACTCTGCTGAGTTGTCCATGCCAATTCTCCTCCTCCAATGATAAGGATAATTGAAAATAAGCTACAAATAAAAAAAGAGAAAAGTAACAAAACATAGTATATTTTTAAATACTTTAGATGTTAATATTCGTATTTATTTAATGCCATACTCAAGTAAACATGTTTTTAATACAACGATTGCATTTCTCAGCCTCATTGGAATCCATTCTGCAAAATTATGACATCAATGAGAAACATCAGAATACATTGACATAAATACGGTTCACTTAGCTAAAACAAATATACCATATATCTTTTATATTTCTGAATGAATAAGAAAAGTAGATTTGAAAGGTTTATATGCTGTAGTTTTTTCACTTGTAAATGATGTTCAAGTCTTTTCTAAAGAAGTAATAAATTGTACTGAAGTTGTTTAGAAATACTTTTTGAAAAAACAGGGACTAGGGCAGACAGATTTCTTTTTAAAATGAACTTCAGCAATTCAGTAGGAATGAAAATAATTTAATAGTAAACAACCTGCATTTAAAGTGTCTTGATCTTAGACTCAGAGGACGTGAATTCAGTGGTCTTTTTTTTTTTTGCGGTACGCGGGCCTCTCTCTCACTGTTGTGGCCTCTCCCGTTGCGGAGCTCAGGCTCCGGACACACGCAGGCTCAGCGGCCATGGCTCACGGGCCCAGCCGCTCCGCGACATGTGGGATCTTCCTGGATCGGGGCACCAACCCGTGTCCCCTGCGTCGGCAGGCAGACTCTCAACCACTGCGCCACCAGGGAAGCCCCAGTTGTCTTTTTTTGTCATTTGCAAATGCCATGATTGTGGTCAAATCATGCTCTGGATCTTGGTTTCCTCTTCTAGGTACAAGGCACAAAGGATTCACATATACCATATAGTGTTGGAGATGTGTGAATATAAAGATATGTAAATATTATATAAATATATATGTATAGTTTGTTTTACTACTGCTTTATAACAAGTATTAGTAGCCAAATTTTTCCAAAAAAGCAACCGAAGCTCATAGATGTCACACTCCTAATAAGTAGCAGAGCAAATATTCAAATCCAAGTCTGTTTGGTGCCTAAGCCTGTGTTCTTACTACGTATACTGCCTGCCAGTATTAACTGTAAATGTGGCTACCATTTGGTGATATGTGTGTATTTGAAAATATAGTGTGTGTCAGACACAAAGCTGAGCATTTTACAGTTGCAGTGTGCTGATACATAAAGAAACAAGAGGTACATTCTTTCACAATATCATACTGAGCTATTCCACTACTTCCGGGACTGTTCCTAACCAGAGGAGACAGTATGTTATGATGCTTAAAGCATGGGCTTTGAAAGCAGATTGTATGGGTTTAAAGTTTGGCTCCTCTACTATAGCTGTGTGACCTTGGGTAAGTTATTCAACCTCCCTGAACCTGAGGTCATCTATCTGTACAATGTGGATAATGATACTATGTTCCTTATAGGTGGTCATGAGGATTAAATTAGGTAGTACATGAAAATGCTTCCCACCTTGCCTTGATTACTGCAAGTATTCAACTAATGTCAGTAATTAATACTAGGCGCTAAGCAAACTATGTAAGTCTGCCTATTCATGGTATTTGTGTTGTGCAAACTGTATGTCATATAATAATATTACACGAAAAGAAGAGCTCATTTCCACACCTGGACCCCATCTGCTAATGACATTATGGCCTCCTGTAAAAGACACTAGATACTAGAGTGGGAAAGATAATTCACACTCCTTTGTAAAACGTTTGATGCCTCTTCAAAGTGATAGTCTTTCACGACAGGTCCAAAAGTAATTCAGAGGAGAAGTTCAAGTGCCATGTCTAGGGTCACAGAAAGCCAGTACAGTTGTCAGTCACACAGGGGATTGGTTCTGGAATCCACCATGGATAACAAAATCTGCAGATACTCAGGTCCCATAGTTGGCCCTCCATATCCGTGGATTCTGCACTGTGGATTCTGCATCTGCAGATACGGGGGGCTGATTGTATTTCTATTGAAAAAAAAATCCCCGTATAATTGGACTTGCATAGTTCAAACCTGTGTTATTCAAGGGTCAACTGTATTATAAATGTTCACACACACACACACATACACACACACACACACACATACACACCTGTAATCTCTCTTCTCTTGCTAAATAGTGGGGATGATTTTCCTGCTTCTTCCCCTTACATTAAAAAAAATTATAACGATATTGTCAATTCCTGCCTTGTATAGCTACAGTCACTAAATGGTCAGTAAAATGACCCTAAATAAACATTAAACAAATGTGTGTGTGTGGAGGGTTATAAAAAAGAGAGGTGAGTTTGGGGAAGTATTGATTGTAATATCAGGGAAGAAATATTTCCTCTATGTAGAGTGTTAAATAAAGCAATTCTAATTTTACTGTTTGAGGTGTGAGAAATGATGCAGTGTTCCACCTGTGCTTTATAAACAGTAAAACACTATCAATGTCAATTTACTCATATATTCTTTTAGTAAATTTTTATTGAGCGACTACTAAGTGCCTGGGAAATACAGAGTTAGACAAGATAGGAATGCACAGATTAAAGAAGATGATGGGAATAAAAAGCAATAATAGCACTGTGATAGAAATAAATTTCAGGATAATACCTAGCACATATTTAGCGTTAATGATGCTAGTCACTGATCTAAATAATTTGTGTGTGTCACTTAATGCTTACAACAACACTGTGAGATTTATACTAAAGCACAGTGAGTGCTTGCGTAAGTAATGTTGTAAATAACTTGCTCAACATCAAGTAGTAAAAAGATAGCACTGAGATTTGAACCTAAGCAGTCTGGTTCCAGAATCCCCACCCTTAGATGCCATAGTTTTCCACTTCCCTGGGAATCCTTGGGCGATGCTCTAGGGACTTACTTCATGGAGAGGGCATCTCCATGCCCAAGGAGGAGAAGAGATGTCAGGAAGAGCTTCTTGAAGAAGATAAAACCTAAGCCAAGCATTAAAGAACAACTTGGAATTAACCGGGTAGATAAAATGACAAAGGTGATCCTGGCAGAAGGAGCTGTGCTTTTCACTGAAGTAAACAGTGCAGTATGTGATAGAAATTGTGATTCCATCTGGCTGAAACTAAGGGGATGAGGAAGAAATTTATGATATTGCATAGAGAAGGGTAGGACTAAAAAATGGGGACCCTTCCTTGCCAGACTAAGGAGGGTTTTTAAGAAAAATTATAATTGACATACAATATTATAATAGTTTCAGGTGTATAACCTAGTGATTTGATATTTTTATCTGTTACAAATTTGTATGATTTAATGCGTTAATCCGTTATAAAATAAGCCACCATACAGAACTATTACAATACAGACTAAGGAGTTTTGATTATGGCCTGCGGCTGGTAACAATCTTGAAAGGATTTTAAACAGAGAAGTAAAATCATCAAATGTAGTGTAGTTGCATATTAGGTAGGTTTCTCTCCATGCAAGCAAGGGAAAGTACCCTCTGATTAAATCAGGCAGAAAGTAAACACTGTAATTAGCTTGAAGGCAATGGAAAAAGACCTAGAAAAAGAAAACGGACCTGAGTATGCCTGGGCATTTAGTTAGCAGGTACTACTTGAGTCTCTCTGTGATCCTCTCTTGCTTTATACTGTGTAACTGTTCAAAATTTAAAGTCCTGGGAGGAGTCCAGTTGACCATGCTTGGGTCACACCCCCATCTCTTAGCTAGAGGAGAGCAGAGAACACTGATTTAAAACGCTTTCCTTCCAAAGCTCCTTACACTGGGGGAGAGGTCATTTCCTCACCCCTCCTCCCAATGTAAGCAATATGTTTATCTGTTTTAACTTTGCAATATGGAGACCTGAAATAAAACTGTTTATGCCCCAGTACTCTAAATATAAGTTCGTTTGACACCTGCACATACAGTAGTTGGTTCTCAAAAAAAATGTAGATTGTGAGGGAGCTTCAAGATGGCAGAAGAGTAAGACGGGGAGATCACCTTCCTCCCCACAGATACACCAGAAATGCATCTACACGTGGAACAGCTCCTACAGAACACCTACTGAACGCTAGCAGAACACCTCAGACCTCCCAAAAAGCAAGAAACTCCCCACATACCCGGGTAGGGCAAAAGAAAAAAGAAAAAACACAGACAAAAGAATAGGGACGGGACCTGCACCAGGGGGAGGGAGCTGTGAAGGAGGAAAGGTGTCCACACACTAGGAAGCCCCTTCACGCGCGGAGACTGCGGGTGGCGGAGGGGGGAGCTTCGGAGCCGCGGAGGAGAGCACAGCAACAGGGGTGCGGAGGACAAAACGTAGAGATTCCTGCACAGAGGATCGGTGCCGACCAGCACTCACCAACCCGAGAGGCTTGTCTGCTCACCCGCCGGGGCGGGCGGGGGCTGGGAGCTGAGGCTCGGGCTTCGGAGCTTAGATCCCAGGGAGAGGATTGGGGTTGGCTGCGTGAACACAGCCTGAAGGGGTTAGTGCACCACGGCTAGCCGGGAGGGAGTCCGGGAAAATGTCTGGACCTGACTAAGAGTCAAGAGACTTTTTCTTGCCTCTTTGTTTCCTGGTGCGAGGAGATGGGGTTAAGAGCGCTGCTTAAAGGAGCTCCAGAGACTGGCTCGAGCCGCGGCTATCAGCGCGGACCACAGAGACGGGCATGGGATGCTAAGGCCGCTGCTGCCGCCACCAAGAAGCCTGCGTGCGAGCAGAGGTCACTCTCCACACCTCCCCTTCCGGGAGCCTGTGCAGCCCGCCACTGCCGGGGTCCCGTGACCCAGGGACAACTTCCCCGGGAGAACGCACGGCGCGCCTCAGGCTGGTACAACGTCACGCCGGCCTCTGCCGCCGCAGGCTCGCCGCGCATCCCTACCCGACCCTCCCCCTGGCCTGAGTGAGCCAGAGCCCCCGAATCACGGGCTCCTTTAACCCCGTCCTGTCTGAGTGAAGGAAAGCCGCCCTCAGGAGACACGCACAGGCGGAGCCGAATCCAAAGCTGAACCCCGGGAGCTGTGAGAACAAAGAAGACAAAGGGAAATCTCTCCCAGCAGCCTCAGGAGCAGCGGGATTAAGTCTCCACAATCAACTTGATGTACCCTGCATCTGTGGAATACCTGAATAGACAACGAATCAAACCAAATTCAGGAGGTGGACTTCGGGAGCAACGATATATATGTTTTTTTCCCCTTTTTCTTTTTTTATCAGTGTGTATGTGTATGCTTCTGTGTGAGATTTTGTCTGTATAGCTTTGCTTTTACCATTTGTGCTAGGGTTCTGTCTGTCCGTTTTTTGTTGTTGTTGTTGTTGTTTGGGGTTTTTTTAAAGTATAGTTTGAGCATTTGTTATCATTAGTTGATTTGTTTTTTAGTTTGGTTGCTCTCTTCTTTCTTTTTAATTTTTTTTATTACTTAAAAATTTTTTTAAATTATTTTTTCTTTTAATAACTTTATTTTATTTTATTTTATTTTATTTTATCTTCTTCTTTCTCTCTTTCCTTATTTTCTCCCTTTTATTCTGAGCTGTGTGGGTGACAGGCTCTTGGTACTCCAGCCAGGCATCAGGGCTGTGCCTCTGGAGTGGGAGAGCCAAGTTCAGGACACTGGTCAACAAGAGACCTCCCAGCTCCACGTAATATCAGACGGTGAAAATCTCCCAGAGATGTCCATCTCAACACCTACACCCAGCTCCACTGAATGACCAACAAGCTACAGTTCTGGCCACCCCATGCCAAACAACTAGCAAGAGAGGAACGCAACCCCATCCATTAGCAGAGAGGCTGCCTAAAATCATAATAAGGCCACAGACACCCCCAAACACACCACCAGACGTGGACCTGCCCACCAGAAAGACAAGATCCAGCCACATCCACTAGAACACAGCCACTAGTCCCATCCACCAGGAAGCCTACACAACCCACTGAACCAACCTTAGCCACTGGGGACAGACACCAAAAACAACGGGAACTACGAACCTGCAGCCTGCAAAAAGGAAACCCCAAACACAGTAAGTTAAGCAAAATGAGAAGACAGAGAAACACACAGCAGATAAAGGAGCAAGGCAAAAACCCACCAGACCTAACAAATGAAGAGGAAATAGGCAGTCAACCTGAAAAAGAATTCAGAATAATGATAGTAAAGATGATCCAAAATCTTGGAAATAGAATGGAGAAAATACAAGAAACGTCTACCAAGAAACTAGAAGAACTAAAGGGCAAAAAAACAGTGATGAACATCACAGTAAATGAAATTAAAAATTCTCTAGAAGGAATCAATAGCAGAATAACTGAGGCAGAAGAACGTATAAGTGACCTGGAAGATAAAATAGTGGAAATAACGATGGTAGAGCAGAAGAAAGAAAAAACAATGAAAAGAATTGAGAACAGTCTCAGAGACCTCTGGGACAACATTAAAAGCACCAACATTCGAATTATAGGGGTCCCAGAAGAAGAAGAGAAAAAGAAAGGGACTGAGAAAATATTTGAAGACATTTTAGTTGAAAACGTCCCTAATATGGGAAAGGAAATAGTTAATCAAGTCCAGGAAGCGCAGAGTCCCATACAGGATAAATCCAAGGAGAAACACGCCAAGACACATGTTAACCAAACTGTCAAAAATTAAATACAAAGAAAACATATTAAAAGCAGCAAGGGAAAAACAACAAATAACACACAAGGGAATCCCCATAAGGTTAACAGCTGATCTTTCAGCAGAAATTCTGCAAGCCAGAAGGGACTGGCAGGACATATTTAAAGTGATGAAGGAGAAGAACCTACAACCAAGATTACTCTCCCCAGCAAGGATCTCATTCAGATTTGATGGAGAAATTAAAAGCTTTACAGACAAGCAAAAGCTAAGAGAATTCGGCACCACCAAACCAGTTTTACAAAAAATGCTATAGGAACTTCTCTAGGGAGGGAGGGAGGGAGACGCAAGAGAGAAGAGATATGGGGACATAAGTATATGTTTAAGTGATCCATTTTGTTATAAAGCAGAAACTGACACCATTGTAAAGCAATTATACTCCCATAAAGATGTTTACAAATAAATAAATAAATGATATCATGGAGAGAAGTAATAAAAAGAGGATGCATTTATAGTGCAACAAAATGTTATTCTTCGTTAGTAATTAATAATTATTTTTCTCATTTCATAATATTGTTCTAATCAATTTTGCTCCAAATATTGCAATAATGTCTCAATCTTGAATATATTGTTAAATATATTAGAGCTTTATATTTACACAGATTTCTCAATAAAAAATTACAATATAAAAAAATGTAAATTGCTTTATGCATAATGTGAATGAAATGTGATAAAGAAGATTCATTTTTAACAGAGATTAGAGCTGGGGGATTGTAATTGTAGCTGCAGAGCATGAGAAATTAGAGATGATGTAATAAAATGTCTTATGACTCTGGGAAAACTTAGTTTCGAATTTATTAACTTCAGATCAAACTTTAGACATGCAGTGATTGAAGTATAGTCCCCAGAAAGGGAATAAGGACACGGCCTGTGAATAAGTTAGCTTTTCATAGTTGTAGATCTTGAATTGAAAAATCACGCATTTGATACTAAGTTTCTGTTCTCCTTTAGCATAAGTTGTTTAATTAAATTCTTATTTTAGAAAACAGGGGGCTGCTACCATTTAGAAATGAAAATAACTTTTACTAAGTGAATTACATTAAGCAAAAAACAGAAGTTAAAATTACAACTGTAATTTTTAAAAGATTGTTAAATGTAGCCATTTAAAAAATTAAGCAACTCGACTGCTTAATTTTAGAGTAAAAATTATACCACTATATTGTAGAGGAATAGAGATGTGTGTGAAATATGCAAATTAAGCCTTTAAAAGTAAAACATACATGAAGCTCTAAGTTTATTTTCTAAAATTGTGAATTTATAGCAGAGGATGACTTGTAATTTATAGTTTAGTGTCAGAGAAATCTGATAAAAAATGCTTTTCCTATTTCATCACATGTTTAAGTAAAGTAGCTCTGAAATAAAATTGTTGTGACAGTTATTCACAGTTTTCTTTTACTGACACAATCTATCCAATGAAGGAGAAAATATGTCTAGAGTTTTTCTCTGAAAATTATGACTAAATATGACCCTTAGAGAAAGGAAAGAAGGAGAGACAGAGGAAGGAGAAGAGGGAAGGAAAGGAAGAAGAGGAGGGAAGGAAGGAGGGAAGAATAGGAAAAATGGAAGGAGGGATGGAAGGTGAGAAGGAGAGAGAGAGGTTGGGGCTAGAGGGTTGTGGCTGGCAGATCTGGGGACAGGTTGTGGCAATGGATAACCGTAATGTTATCAATAGGTAGGATTTAGGTGGCCATTTGATATTGTTGTTTTTTCTACTACTGGTCTCTGATTGCCTGTGCTAAATGAATTATAGTCTTTTTTCAAGTCATTTTGGCCAGGTGTTCAGGGTAATTCACCACTAAATCTGAGCCACAGGCACTTGTATTGAATCAAGAATTGGCAAAGAGTTTTAGCCTCTAATAAGACCTCTCCAGATTGGGGTTGAGACAGATTGGCCAATCTGGACAAGATGATAATAGCATTGCTCAAGATTCATTTTTAGCTGTACATTACACTGCTACCTGGGAGATTTCATTATCCAGAGATTGAACAAGCAGTCTTAGTGGGTACAGTGTGTATTTAAATGGGAAATAATTACTTGGATGTGCTTAATTTTTTTATTGTTAGGGTCAAAGTCCACGGTCACTTAGTGAATGTAGATGCCCTAACGTAAATACAGACCTCGCGGGAAATAGATGTTTCTTCTTTTTCTTTTTCTGTGAGCCCCACCACGCCCCTTCTTAAACATCTCCTCATTTCTCCACCAAAGTTATAACAGAACAAACTAAAACTAAACAGTTTATTTCCATTGGTATCCAAGGGATTTCACAAGTTAGATGACAGTCATCTTAGTGTGAGGAGATTGATGATTCTGTTTTTCTCTTTTCTCAAACAACCATTCCGCCCTGATCATCTCATCTGTTCATTTCTGCACAACCTTGTTTAAGAAGCACCTTACCAGAGTTTGCTGTCTTTCCATATATGGAAGGTGTATGTTGCATTCTACAAAGAATAATGTTGTACTATGTTTGCCTGAAGAGATTTGCAAATTTGTACTGCAGTTATCTTCTGACAAATGTACACGTCCCCTGTAGAAAGCTCATAACTCTGGATCACTGTTCTACATGCGTGCAATTTTCTTTCCTTACCTAATGAGAGCCACATTCGCTGTTATCTTCACTGAAGATTGTTAAAATGTGTCAGTGTCAGTAATATGATTTATACTCTCATAGATCATGACAAAATTAACTCCCATAAATACAAAGCTCATAGTGTTACAAACACAAACAATTCCCATTTTCAAAATATTATAATAACCTTTTTACGGAAAATGGTATCATACACATTTTTTGCTTAAAGATAAACATAAGGTTTACCAAACCACATATCCCAATGTCTGAATGGAAATGCATATCTTACTATATTTCAGTTCAGTTCACTGTAAGATTTTGTCAAAACCTTATCAGGTAAAACTGAGCCATAATATTTACATGAATTCTGATAAAAGCCAGTATATTGTGTTTTCAATGAAATACCAGTGGGATTCTGATAAGGAAGTTTATGTTTGTTATTGTTTTTATTTTTTTAATTTTTTTTAGTTATTATTTTTAAATAGTGAATTATATTTATAAATGTCCTTGCTTGGGTTTAGATAGAGATTGCTTTACATGAAATGGCTTTTTTCCCCATAAAAATACCTAAAATTTTTTCCATAAAAATACCTAAAATCTGGGATCTTCTTTCTTGTATAAGAAAGCAGTATAATTCAGTGTCTTTTAATCTTTTTTGAAAGCTGCATAATGTTATTATACCCTAAATATTATTGCCTGCTTTGGGAGCTTTTATCATTTGGGGTCCTTGCTGTCTATAATTGAAGTCAATGTGTTATAAAGTAGGTTCTTATTACTCTGAATGTTAGGGTAATGTTAGATAATGTTAATGTCAGGTACATGGTTCTTTGTTCATTTATTCCTTAATTGAACCAATAGTCTTTGAAAACCCATGTTACAAAGAACATTAGGAACTGACATTGGAAAGAGATAGTGGAATAAGAGTTTGAATTTAAATTTGATTTCCTGTGTATGTCAGCGAATAATTGAGAAAGAGATAAACCATTGATCACACATCACTATTAGTAAGTGTTTTTGTTCATTTATCCACAGTTTTCTGTATATGATTACTTGGGTTACAGTGATAAATATATATACGTATACATGATACTAAAATACCTATAATGTGGTAGATATTTTTAATAGTCTACTAATATTTTCTTTCCTCCATCAAATGCCTACTTTGGAGACCCCTGAATTACAATGTCATGTAGATTCATTAGAAATATAATGACTACCTTTTAATGGCTTTTGATATAAGACTGTTTTCATTCATCTGTTATTGAACACATGCTGGTGAAAGACATCAATGGTATCTGCTTTCGGGGATTAAAAATAAGAATAGTTTAGGCTCCAATTTTAGAGTGTATCTTCTGTGAAGGAAGCGTAAAAGACAGAGTGATAATTGCCACAAGAGAGAAAAATGCTGTGGTGTTTTCAATCATATACATATTAGAATGAATGAATCATTTATTTTCTTCCTCTTAATATGTGCCTCCCTCCCTGATATAGGAGACAGTTAAACTAGACTTCTCTTTCCAGATGTCTTGTTAATTTTTATTTAATAACCTAGGGGTGAAAATTTATTTTTGCATATGTTCTAATGTTTTAAAATTTTATAAACTAAGCTAGTTGGTAAATTTCCAAGGTTATCATAGCTTCACTGTTTTTGAGAGAGAGGCAGTAGCATGTTGGCTGTGTCTTGTGAACTTTTGTCAATTTACTAAAAATAATACCAGAGTTCCTAGAGTGAATTAATCACTAGAGTGATTAATTCTTTACTAGATGTATAAAAATGACTTTAAATATAGTTTTAGTAATTCATAAAACCTTCCAGATTTCCTTATCTTTATATTTTACATTCTGTGTAAACAAGTAGCATCATATTCAAGAATTACATTTTTCCTATGATTTATTCAAGGAAAAAATATCTTCTGTATTATTTATCTCAAGATAATGCTTTGAATTACCTGACATATTCTTCCTTCAGTTATGGAAGCAGGATAAACTTTGTAGTGATAGACTTTACCCTCCCTTCACAAACTGATTTCATCTCTGTTAAGCTCTAGGATTATTTTGAAACCTTCTAACTAGAAGTAAGAAAAAATAAAAGCATGGAGAAGGGTTGGAGCAAAAGAACATAGATCAATCTCTACTTAAGGAAGTGGAGAGAAGAGAATAATTTACAATTAACTCCTTCATGCTTTTTCCCCATAAAACTGAAAGGACTAGAGTATGGTGAGAGGGAAAATAATCTGTAGTAACTCGGCTGAGGCTAAGCTTTTCTGTCATGTCGTATTCTATGAAAATTAGAAAAAGCTGCCACTTTTAGAACCATGAATGCCCTTTGAGAAATTTGACATAAAAATCAAACTGCCACTTTACCACACTACCTATGTTCGATTTTATTTTGTTTTTTTTTTAGTTATATGATAGGTGTTAGGTACTAAAAGGAGACAGTTATTGGGGGCAGATAATAGCAGTTGGAAAGAATGCGAGCGGGCAAGAAGCTACATATAATGAGATTTTACAATAAAATGGTACTCTAAATCAAAATGAGGATGTATTTTATTTTTAGCATTAGGCAACTTTTTAGATGAGAACTGTGCAACCATTTCAAGGTTCTAATCAAATCCAATTATGAAGTAACCACATCAATGACTTAGGGTTCCTTCACACTCCTTAAAGTTGATTACAATGATTAGAAATGTAGAGTTGACTGGTTTGTCAGAACATTGAAGCCTTTGAGGTCTTTCCCTGCCTTCTCAGTGAAATTTGTTTTGAAAGCTACAATCTGTATTGGTCTTTTTAATCAGTGATTGACTACAAAATTATTTTGTCCTTTAACTGTATGTTTTCTTGTAAAGCTGCTTCTATTGTCTTGAACCTCTCTGTTTTTTTTTTTTTTAAATCCTACCAACCCATTTTTCACTTTATTTTTTACTTTTTTTTTTTTTCGCTGCATTGAGTCTTTGTTGCTGTGCCCGGGCTTTCTCTAGTTGCAGCGAGCAGGGGCTACTCTTTGTTGCGGTGCGTGGGCTTCTCACTGCCGTGGCTTCTCTTGTTGCAGAGCACGGGCTCTAGGCACATGGGCTTCAGTAGTTGTGGCACACGGGCTTCAGTAGTTGTGGCACGCAGGCTCTAGAGCGCAGGCTCAGTAGTTGTGGCGCACGGGCTTAGTTGCTCTGCAGCATGTGGGATCTTCCCGGACCAGGGCTCGAGCCCGTGTCCCCTGCGTTGGCAGGCAGATTCTTAACCACTGCGCCACCAAGGAAGTCCCATGTCTTGAACCTCTCTTATAAACATTTACTGTCATTTGACTTTTTATATTTTTGTATTTTAGCCCTTGAAATGAATTTAAATTCCCTTAAAGACAGGCATACTATTCTGTTTGCTGTAGCAGCTAAGGACATGCTAGGTGTTTTACAAATATTGTTGACTTACTTTATCTTCATGAATGACTAGTTTCACTTAGCATTTGAAATTTAACAATCTGTTATAGAGCTGTTTGCATATTCATGTTTATTTTTTAAATGCAGCATGATTTATGTCTGTTTTTGGTCAGTGATGAATGAAAGACTCCTGGGAATTAAATTTGCCACATCAAGCAAGAACAGTTATAAGTTTAGACTCTAAGAATTTTAGGAATTAAAGGACCTTTTTTCCCCAGTTAATACAGTTAGGATTGTGTTTGGCTGCATATAGCAAAATCTTCTTAACAGTAGCTTATCCAGACAGGAGTTTATTTTTCTCACAAAGCAAGACCTTCAGAATTATGTATTCCAGGCTAGGTCCAATAGCCACAAAATCATGTATCCCAACTCTTCCTTTAGCCTTCCCCAGCCATCCTCAACATTTGGCTTTCATTCCTTCCTGTGGTCTCAAGATGGCTCCACTGCCACAAAGCACTACGTCTTTGTCTTAAAATGGAAAAGAGGGGGAAACGGGGAGAGTAAATGCATGTGCCCAGGTGTGTCAGCTCCTACTTAAAAAGAAAGCAAAAGCTTTTCTGGCAGCCCCACATAGAAGACGTCTACTTACACCACAGAAATGTGTCACATGACCTCTCCTAGCTTTAAGAGATCCTGGGAGGGTAGAGTATTTTAAATAAGTAGTTGTGTTTCTTTATTTATAATTCAGAATACAACTGGTGACCTAATCCTAAACCCCTGCTGTTCTGAACAAAATTTGGATTTTTTTTAGTGAAGAAGGAAAAAACAGATATTGGGTAGGCAACTAGTTATGTCTGATAGTATACTCTTAACTAGAGCATATTTCTCTACTTTAGGCTTAAGTAGCTTTTAATTACCTAAAAATGATGTGATTGTTTTCCTGTCTTCTTAGTTCTCTCATTGCAGATGGCATGGTTGTGTGAATGTGAAAGAATAACCCTTGGATGAATGTTTATTAGTAGACATCATTTATTTTACTTGACAATCAGACTGTACAAAGGTCACTGAAAACAATGTCAATTAAGTGGAAAATTAAAATGTATTGTGTTTATATTTCCTCTTCTGTTCTCAAGGAATCACTTCCTAATTAATCACAGGTGTTGTCTATAGTTCTCTAAATCTGCAATGTTCAATACAGTACCCACTAGTCATATGTAGCTATTTAAGTTTCAGTTAATTAAAAATTTTAAATCAGTTCTTTAGTTGCACTGGCCACATTTCAAATGCTCAATAGCTACATGTGACTAGTGACTACCATATTGGAAAGCACAGATACAGAACGTTTCCATCTCTGCAGAAAGTACTATTGGACAGCGCTGTTCTAAATAGCTCTAACACATTAAATTAAAGAAAAGTTATATTATTCATTTCTATCTTCCTACCTCTGAATATTTTCTAAATTGGAGAAAGAGAAAGCAGTCACCTTCATCATAGCTTCAGTAGCCTGTCAAATTCTGAAGCTGTCCATTGGCATCAATATACATAGCATTAGGTCATCAGTTTTCATATTCTGAATAATTAAGACCCAAACACACTCATGGAGTTCAAGGAAAAATGTAAGTAGTTAAAAGATTAACTGTTCTAGCATGGTGATCAAACAGGTAAACAAGTAATAATATAATTTTTTTTTTAAATCAAGTTTTTTTAAAATCAAGTTTTTCCTCCTTGTCTGTGTTGCCCTTTTCATAACATCTTATAACTCCTTTACACGGTCTTCTTGAGCTTTCACTGCAAGCCCCAGTGTTTACTTGGCCACCCATGTTCACTTCATTGCAGCGCTATCCCAAGACCCAAGTACATAGTTCCTTCTTCTTTCTCATCACATTCTCCAGCAAGAACAGCCACTCTTGCCTTTCACAGTGAATTGAGTTGCTGTAAAAAAAGAGAAAAAAAGGAAGATGATGAGCGTTAAGATTTTGACTAGGAAATACGCTATTTTTCCTAAGTGAGAGAATATCTTAACATTTCCCCGGATGTTTTCTGAAACACTAGATCCGTCAGATGTCAATAGATATTTGTCATGAAAAAGTCAAATAAGCTGAGACATATACGTGGACTTTGCCTATCATGAAGATCCACAGCGTACATCCCCATCAGCAAAGTCACTGAAGAGTCCTGCAGGATTGTTAGCGTCATTTAGGTCAGCATTTCTCAGTCATTTCTCCATAGAAATCATTTGTGTGGAATATCTGGAGGACCACAGTTTAGAGAGTATTAATATATCTTAGTCACATGTGCATGTCTCTGTAAGTCACTTGATTTCTCTGCATGCAATTGTTTTTACCAAATTAACCTTTCAGAAATCTTTCTTCTTGGCACCAAGTCTAAAATGTGGAAAATTGTTGCTAGGATAGCAGTTTTGCCTCTCATTATTATATACCTACCAGGGACCAAGTAGCTAGGCCTTCTCCAGAATGAATATCTGAGGGAAAGAATTTAGCATAGCATTCTATAAAATTAGTGTTGTCTATAAAAATATATTTATACATTATAATAATTTATCTTTAAAATATTAATTAGTTATTAAAATCTGCATGAAATTTTACAGAGAAGCACACAATATAGAGCAGCATTTAAAGGCATTAAAATGCCTATATATGTTTTAGCATTTTTCTGTATAAAACCTAAAAGACAAAAAAATCGCACACTTTCCACATTTTGTTTGAAATGGAATGCTTTGTCTCTTCCTTTGCGTGTTCAGTTACAGAGATCTGCGATGGGAATATAAGAAGAACCAACTTCTATTTCTATTTATTCTCATTCATATTTAATACTTCATGTTTTCTAAAATACATAATATATTAGTAAAGTAGTACATGTATAAAATTTTGAATAAATATGGATTGGTATGTGTGGGCCAAAATTTTTTAAATGGTAGGTGTACGCAGTCAAAGTTTGGTGACTACTATTCATCAATGTGTCAGATGTCACCTGTCGCTGGGCCTATTATTAGGTACCCTTGGTACTTCTGATTGTATTACTAATGGTTCCTTCAAGAGAACCTATCATATGATATGAAAGATCTTATGTAGACTTAGCTAATATAAAGGTCTCTCTCATTTATTTTCTTTAAATCTTCTTTACTGAATAGAAAACTACTTTTTCGATATAAAGCAGAGAGATGGGAATCACAGATGTTCCCCAAGCCTTTGTCTCTTTAAGTATGTTTTTTACAACCAGAAGGCATGTTCTACCTTAGTTCTCTTTTTTCTCTGACCCTTAAAGCTTAGGTTTCAAAGTAAAAGTTAATTTGTTTTAAATTGCTTAGAAATATCCTTTATTTGACCAACTTCCAAATTGCATCGTATCTGTTTTTAACCCTTTGTGTTAAACTTCTTATCCAATTTTTTAAGACATAAAAAATGTAATCTGTTTCTTTAAAAAGGAATATATATTAATTTCCTTACATTGGAAGATTCTTCAGATAATTTAGTGGTTGTAATTTTAAGCATTTTGAAAGGTGGGGGAGGGATTTTTTTGATCATGGTGGTTTTTTTGATCTCCCAGTACATACCTGCTTACTTCAAATACCTATAATTATGTAGCAGTTCATTGTATGCGATCATGATACTGGTATTTTTCAACCTCCTGTTATTTTTTGTTTTTGTTTTTCTAAGGTATAATCCCAGTGTTAGAGCCCTATTTTAGTTCCCTTTTTTTCTCAGTTTTATTTGTATTTTGAAATCAGGATCAGGTGGCCTACAGTTCTCTCAAGGAATAGAATATATAACTGATCTGCAAATTCTCTAAAGCTGAGAAAGCTTTCTTTCTCATATTCAGAAAGTATGTAGTCAATTATAGCTTTCCTATTAGAAGAGCAATTCCTTGCCCCCAAATATTATGACTATCTAGTCATGCTATCACATTCTTAAATTCTACCTTTACGAATGAATTTATTTGGCTTTGAGCATTGAATCTAATTATTCTCTGTTGACATGGAAATTTCCTAGAGGAATCATTTATAACCTTAGAGATAAAGCTCAACTGAATTATTTCTCAACTCCAAACATGTAAGAAATATTATGTATCTTTGGGTTTTTTTCCTGAATCAAATAAAATTTGGCTCAGAGCCTTTCTTCTAGGGTAGTTGGGGAATTCAGCGTCTTTGGTCATTTTTCAGAGTCCCCCTTCCCTTCAGGAACCTTCAAGAGCCTTAGAGAGGCTTATGGGTATGCAGAAAAGAAATCTCCTCGTTGACATTACAGTTTTACCTTTTTTTCTTGATAGGAATCTCAAATATTCTAGATCATTTTCTAAAATCCAAGGTTGTCCAAAACAAAGAGCTCGTAACACTTTTTGGAGGGAAGAAAATCCAGACTTCAGGGGCACAGCCATGCCTGCTATCTAAAAGTGAAAAAGGAAATATACCTGTTTTTTACTTTTAAAGACAAAATACAGTTACTTTCTCACTCAAGTTATCTTACAGCCCCGTTCATCAATTTTTAGCAGGCTGCTTGCTAAGAGATTCTGAAAGAAAGCAACAAAGGGAAGCTAAGAAATCCTATGAGGGGGTGAGATCTATATGTTAGTTCCTACTGTCTATGAGGTTGTCACAGCTAGGGGGCGGCTTAAGGGCATTTGCCTGTCACTGAGCTTACAAAGGGGAAAAATGGGGCTGATTTTAAAAATCACCTTATAGTCCATTCTATGATTTATTGACTAAATCATAATAAATTTAAGAAGGAAAATGAGTGTCATTATTAATAATGCCAGAGAGTAAGTGTTGTCCAGGGTAAACTTGATATATAATCACCTCATATATAGATGAGAGAAAATTAAACAAGTATCAACACTTTGCAGACTGAATTATTTGATGTATAGATTCTCTCTTGGAAAACCTTAAGTTAATGTTTTTTATAATCTATTTGAGAAAACCAAAAAGAAAATGGGCAATTGAGGCATGATGAAATAGATTCTATGATTGGGTAAAAAGAAGGTATTCCTTTAGATTAAATATGGCCATAAATGAGAATATCTTCAGTTGCAACTAATAGAAAATCCAATTCAAACTGGCTTTAATAAGAAAGGGGCTTCATTGACTTATGTAACAAAAAATTGTGTGGGCTTCAGGCAGGGCATGCTCAAGGCTCCAACTTCATTGCTCAGTTTTGCCCTTCAACATTTTCATAGCAGTTACAGTATACATTTCACATGTCATACTGTATTAAAAAGGAGAGAAAACTTTCTTGACCCTCAAATGAAAGTACTGAGCTTCTCCCTGATTGGCCTAGCATATGGACTAACATAAATCCATCCTGAACAAATCATTGTGGCAAGGAGGATGGGAGTTCCTACCCTTATTCCTTGGTTTTACAGAATGAGATGATGTGAAGGTTACCAACACACCTACCCTAATCACTACTTCATGTTAAAGGGAGCTGACAGTTGGTCAAGAAAGGTTTCCTAGAGGAGCCAATATTTAAACCAAATGTAATTGCTTTATAACCAGACTAACAGTCTTATAAACATGGTTCATTTTTTGTTTCATTCTATTTTCCTGTTTCTTGGTAGTGTTTCGTAAGTAACTCTTAAATGAAAAAGCTAAAAAGGGAAAGTAGACACAGGATACTATCTCTTTTGTCATTTCAAAAAGAATACATATTCATTGTCTTTCATTACACATCAAGAGAAATGGAATGTATTACATGAATGTTTAACAAGGATTTCCATCTA
This sequence comes from Phocoena phocoena, assembly GCF_963924675.1. Lineage (NCBI taxonomy): Eukaryota > Metazoa > Chordata > Mammalia > Artiodactyla > Phocoenidae > Phocoena > Phocoena phocoena. Next base: position 27,650,555 of record NC_089240.1, on the reverse strand, counting down.
ATAAACAGGAAATATTTTGTCATTAACTTATTTCATTCCTTTTTTCTTTTCCTGTTTTTCTTTGTCAACTCTTTGATGACATCTCCAAATATCGGCTTTTATTCATAACAAAAATTGAGTATCATAGTAAAGTACACTGTTGTTGTAATTTGGATACTCGACCCTCACCTCAATAAGAGGAACATTAATATTAAGTGAGCATTTTTCTTTTTCTCATATTTGTAGAAATAGCACGAGCTTTTCTGGAGTCAGGCATCTAAATCCTTGCCTTGTGTGTTATTGACAAGCGATACAACCTCTCTGATCCTCAGTCTGAGCATCTGTAAAACTGGAATATAAAACTCTATGTCGGGCTTCCCTGGTGGCGCAGTGGTTGAGAGTCCGCCTGCCGATGCAGGGGACATGGGTTCGTGCCCCGGTCCTGGAGGATCCCACATGCCGCGGAGCGGATAGGCCCGTGAGCCGTGGCTGCTGAGCCTGCGCGTCCGGAGCCTGTGCTCCACAGCGGGAGAGACCACAAAAAAATAAAACAAGTCTATGTCACATTGTAGTTATCAGGCACACTTTAAGATCTCTGTAAACAGATTTCAACTCTGCAGTTCATTTGTTCTACCTGTGTGTTACTTCTCCTCACATTTTCATTTTGTTTTAACATAACAGTGGTATTTTGCATTATCCATCAAAGTAAACAATTAAAATCACTCTTTAAAACAAATATTAATTTTAGATGACTAAATAGGTTTGTATGGAGGGTTCTTCTTGCTAATCGTGGCAATTACCCTAGCTGAAAAGTTATAGACACTTGAAAACCCAGTTAATCATGAGTGATTTTTGCAGCACAAATAAATCAAACTTTAAAATCTGAGATGGAATCAAAAGGGCAATGGTAGTGTTTCAAAGCCCCTTGTCATTGGGTGCTACAAATTTTTAAAAAGAGGGAGATAGAGAAACTTGTTTCACACTAATTGTTTTCCAAGTGCTTCAGAAAATGTGTACTTTACTAATAGATGAGAATTTTTTTTATTTTATTTTTTCATGATGATAATACTTCTCTGGGTGGGGGGGGCGGGGCGCACCAAGCCACGCCCCATGCGGGATCCCTGACCAGGGATGGAACCCGTGCCCCCTGCAGTGGAAGCGTGGAGTCTTAACCACTGGACCTCCAGGGAGATCCTCTAATAGATGAGAATTTTTAACTTGGATTAGACAGAAACTCTTGGAGTGTAGTAAGAAGGGCACCTTCTGTTGGAAGAGGTTTTCAGACAGCAGTCTAATGAGTGTGCCTCAAGTCAAAAATGGGGTGGTTTTGAGAAACTCAGAGGCTAGAGACAGGTGTGTTCGAGCCCAGGGAGACATGCAGGGTGTCCAGCCCACTCACTTTCTTCCAAATCATTCTTACCTTAAGGCCCCAAGTACTTGATGAAAGAGGAGTGGGAAGAAAACATGCATGCCGTATAGGAAAGTTTTGCCCCTATACTAGGGAGATTTTGGAGCAGAAGTGTTACAGAAATTAGTGCCAAATGCCTAGCGTTTATGTGCTTAATGTCACTGCCTGGGTTCCTGGGACGCAGGCCCTAAGACGGCAGGTGAGCGTACAAAATGTTTATTTGGGAGTGTTCTTGGAGTCAACATTAGGGCAGAAAGAGACGTTGGGCTGTGATGCAGTTGCAGTGGAGGCCTCATCTGGCCCTTCAGGGAGTTCTGAAGCTGTGAAGTGATGCTTCAGAATCGTTGTGATTTGCGGGGAAAGGACTGGACTTGTATTACTCCATGTAATATGGAAAAATATACCCAGGGGAGCAATAATAGGAAATCTGAATCTTGAGCAGAAAGGCAATGGAAAGCTTGTCATAGAGCCAAGATAAAAACGTCAGAGAGGAGAATATTTTTGCAGCCCAGTTAGGCCCCCATACGGTGAGAGGAAGCGGTCTCATCACAGTCCTATATCTGAACGCCAGGTTTGCCTCTCCATAACTAATTTCTTGTATTCAGTGATGATCAAGCTCATTGTTTCTCCATCCCCCCATCCCACACACACATAGACACACACACACACACACGCACACGCACACACGCACACACACACCCCTCAGAGGACAATTATATAAATACCAGTGTGTTTTCTTAACTAAATTGCTAGACCTGGTAATTGTTTGGGCTGTGGGGAAAAAGGTAATGCGTTGAGACTTCAAGGTGAAAGGCAAGGCAGGCTTTTGTGAAATTACTCAAATGATCAAAATAGTACACAGAAACGGAATGAAACCTTTAAAGGTCTGGTTATTAAGCCACATTGGACAAATATCACCATGAGGAAGCAGAAGAGAAATTTAGTGTTATACTCTCAGAACAAAAGCAAATGTATTGTTGAATAGAATGAGGTGAGGGTTACAGGGAACAATTGTTTTTATATACTGGCTACACTTCCTGAAAGAATAGTGAGTTTTAAAGAGTGTGGGCTGCATAGCGTTGTGAATTATTCTACATCAATATTGTTACGCACAGCTAACTTTTAGGTTATTTTGGGTATATAACAGTGGCAGAAGCCTAGTAAGTAGGGGTTAGTTACTCTCCCATACCCTCACTATCCTGCATTACAATCACAATCTATATAAAAGGTTCACTCAAGGCAGATGTGAGAATATTCTAGAGTCTAGGGGCAGGATTCAGTTAACCTTAGAGAGAATGTCAGACAATCAGTATCTTTGGATTCAATGTGGAGACACAGAATAGTCTGGGCATCAAATCTTGGGTAATATTCCAAAAAGTACTGGCTCCATAGCTCACTAGATGTTTATACCTGGTCCTTAATAAAGATGAAGAATGTCTCTAATATATTTCAACCAAAACATATATCTTGAATAACACTAATATTGTAAATGAAAGTCCACTTCTAATATTCATTTTGCTCATTTGCAAGACTTCTGATGTTGACTGTGGTTAAAAATAGTTTAAATGCTCGTAGCACCTGTCGGAGGAATCTGGCCTTTCTGATTAAAGTCTAACCCCATCCCCCATATGAATTTCCGATTGAGGTAACTGACTGGTAACACATGCATACTATCACATATATAATCTCTATACTGAAGTATGTTAAAGTCAATTACAGACTTCATAACACAATTCATAATTTTTTGTCAATGAAAAATGGCTTTTGGGTTTTTTTTTAATTTTACCACAGACATTTTAACATGCATCAAATCAAGTGTCCACTGATTCATAATCTTCAAGGTCAGATTTATTATCCAATTTATCTTCCTTACAGTAATCATCATAGGTAGTTGAAACATATGTATGTAGGTTTTTCTTGATTTAGGGTATTTAGCCTTAAGAATATATCTGGTAAACAAGCCAACTCTGGGTCAACGGTATATTTGCCAGGATTTTATCCTTGTTTATAAATATTTTAAGTGAGACATTCCTTTCATCTTTGTTTATGTCCTAACTACATGAGAAATTTCATCATTTTTAATGGTCCAACTACAAAACAAAGCACACAGCCCCCAAGTCAAAAATTCTTTGTATATATTAAGAAGAGACAACCATTTGGTGTCAGTTCAGTCACGAATGAAATGCTATTACGTGAGAACATCTCCCTGGCTTGTGTAGGGGTAATGGGGCATGGGTTTTACAGATTCGGCAATAACTAAGAGCTTGAAAAGATATGTAGCTTTTTCCTACAACTTTGCTTAATGAAACCCTCAGTTTGTGCTGTGAAAAGAGCTTATTGTTTTCTTTTCATGCAAATCATCTTAGTTTTTATCTGTTTATTTAATAGTCTGTAATTTGGAATAATATATTCTTTTTTTTTTTTTCTGGGACTGTTGTGAAGTGGCAAGCAGAAAATGCTAACAGGAAACGGATTAGCAAATATTGCATAAATTAGAGTTCTCTCCCTCTCCGCTCCCCCTCCCTCCCTCCCTCCCTTCCTTCCCTCCCTCCTTCCTTCCTACCTCCCCTCCTTTGTTTCCTTCCTTCCTTCTTTATTTACTTCTTTCCTCTCTTTCTCTCTTCCTGTCTATCTGTATTTTCTGCTTTATCAATAAGATAATTATTTATTGTAATCATGCCTGCTGATAGTGAATTTTCTCTGAATTCACATGAGATTGTAGGTAGACTCTGGAGCTGCCTTGTGCTCTATATTTGGGTCAGGGCTCCGGAGTGGTGTCCTTATTTGATATTCTCCTTCTCCCAACTTCATGATCAATTCCAAGGTAGACAAAAGTTATAATCCTAAACTATCTGTCAAAATTAATTTCTAGTAACATTGGTCTTTTAAAAATAAACATCTATCCATTGTAAAATTTTACATTAAAAAATTAAATCAAGTGAGTCAGTGACGTACAGTGCCAGGTGAGTGTGTGTGGACAGGTACAGCCATGTCACAGACTGCAGTTATAACCCTATATTCTCTATACCTTTTTGTATATCTGAAATATCGCATCACACTGTTCTGTTAAAACAGTCTCATCATGTTTTTAAAAGCTAGAGTGAGTAATAAGGAAAGGGAGAGAGGAACATAGAAAAAGTTGATCAACATGGTACTTCAACTCCAAATTCTCGCCTTAATGTCATCACCACCAACATTTTAAATTTATGTTTTTACTATTTTGCAGTTATTTTCTTTTGATTACTCTTGTTGATGCAAGCCTTTAGGCATAATATTTATGTACAGGATTTATGCAGTATTCATCTACTAAAGATATGATAATTTATCTGTTGTCATTTGAGAAACATCATTTTTAAAAATTTCATAATTTGGTTTTGCTCAGAAGGATCAGAAAGAATAAAACATATGTGTGATTCATCTCATGAAAATTAAAATAGAAGATTAATATTATTTCACGTATTTCTTAATATTGGCACGTCTAGAAATCAGCAACAGATTTTTTCTAGTTTAGGTATAAAATTCTAGACTTCAATAAAATCTCACTGATGTTTCACCACCTGATGCTTCTATATTTGAATCTTCTTCCACTTTGTTTTCACCTTATAAAGAGAAGAGTGGAGAAAAGAAAACCAGGGGGCATTGGTAATTTGCTCTTGTTCTCTCTGTCCCTATAGCACTCATTTTGTAAAAAATATCATTGAGAAATATTTCACAGGTCTCTTCCCTCTACTCGCTTTGTGTGTCTACATATTTCTATTTCATCATTTTGGAGAAAATCCTCTTCCGCCATTCTGAAGGTCATTTACCTGAAAATGATAGGGAGCAGCATCTATTCAAACAACTGCATAGTAATTATCTATCAGTTATCATTGTTCAGCATTGAGGGTCCCCCTCCCTACCTCCCTGACCCTGCCCAGCACATTATCACAGAGCCTACTGATTCATTCACATCCTTGGGCTAAATTGGCCACCCACTGTGTTCCTGTTGTTTTGTGTATGGTAGTGAAAAGATTTAATTGGAAATTGTTGAAACTAACTCTCAATTTTCATATGTGGTTCTTCCCTCTCCCTCTGCACCACCTCCTTTCCTTGATGAGAAAATTGTTCTCTCCATGGTAACAATAAAAAAAAAAGCTTTCAGATTTTTGGTAGTAGTTGTTACAGAGAAAAGAAGTCAAAAAGTAGAAGAGGTTTAAAAGTGAAAAAGGGGAGGAAGACAGCTGGGAAGAAGGCTTAATGTTTATGAGTGGGTGTGAAGGGAAAAGAATAAAGCTGAATGAGCGGAGCTGAGCTAAGGGGAGCTGCTGTTTCTGTGTCCCAGAATGTAGGGCCCCTTCTTTTCCTGCTGACTATCACTCCCCAAAAGATAAGGACTTTATTCTGGAATTCTTCCAGGATTTACTCCTGAAGAGTGGCTTGTTACAAAACAGCAACACCCTGATTTCCTCAGGGAGTCACAGTTCATTAATTTTTTAAAAAAATGTAACACTTCTGTGAGCTCCAGTTTCCACTTCTTAATAAGGACATTCAAATGGACTTTTGGTAGCAGGGTGAAAGCAATGCAACAATAGGCCTGTCCTGCCTCTGCATGACTGGTTAAAACAGGTCGGCCATGCAGAGCAGGATTCTCACTGCTTTTTTGCCTCCTGTGCTTTCTAGATTGTGGAATTTTGTAACCCTTGTCACTAACTCTCACATAGTACTGAACCAGCCCAAAAAAGCGTGCCACATTGTGACAAGCAGTTGAATTCTAAGTGACTGCAGAACCATTGTGGTAGGCTGAATAATGGCTCCCCAAAGATGTTCACGTCCTAACCTCTAGAATGTGTAAATATGTTACCTTACATGGTGTAAGGGACTTTGCAGAGGGGTTAAGTTAAGGATTTTGACACCGGGAGATCTTCACGGGTTATCCTGATGTGCCCAATATCATCAGAAAGGTCCTTATAAGAGAGAAGGCAATGTGATAATACAAGCAGAGTCAGAGAGAGAAATGAGAAGATGGAAGGCGGGGCCACAGGCCAAGGAATGCAGGCAGCTTCTAAAATCTGGAAAAGCCAAAGAAGTGAATTCTCCCCTAAAGACTCCGGAATGAATGCAAGCTCTTCTGAAACCTTGATTTTATCCCCAGAGACCCATTTTCAAACTTCTGACCTCCAGAACTATAAAATAATAAATTTAGGTTGTTTTAAGCCACTAAGTTTGTGATAATTTATTACAAGAGCCATAGGAAACAAATACAGCCATAAGCATTTAATAATGACCAATTTTGCAAAATTTTAATTGAGTTTCTTTTTGGAGGTTATTTTTCTTAAATATAAGGAGTAAAAATCGGGTATAGAGAAAATGGCATGATCCCTCCATTTTACCCATAGAAATACGTATTTCCAATATTTAAAAAATCACAAATTTGAATGTAACCATGTGGAACAATGACAGTAAAGCAGACAAAAAGGAAAGCGTGTCCATTTGGAAATGAAGTTGAAAAAAAAAAAATGAGGAGTAACAAAGCAATTGTGTAGTCTTCCCTCCGGATTGTTTTGTTTTGTTTTTCTGGATTTGTTTAACCCATTGCACTCTAGTTTAGAAACTGAACTGTAGTGAAGCATTGGTGAATTCCATGGCATGGGAAGTACAATCACAGGAGCAGGAAAGTGAAGAATAAGTTTGAGAAAAGGAAGCAGAGTAGCTTATAGAGAGGCCTTGTGGGCGTGTGGGCAGGGCTAGGCTTAGGAGTTAGGCAGACCGGGTGCAAATGCTTTTCTACTTCTAACTGGCTGGCTCTCCTTGGGGGAAATTATTAATCTTCTCTGAGCCTGTTCGTCATGTGTGAAAATGGGTATAATATGCAGCTAGGTAAAGTTGTTGTGAAGATTCAAAAGGGATGTTTGTAAAACATCTAGCCCAGCTTCTGCTACATTGTAGCTACTTAAGAAGTTGTAGCTAAAATGTAATGGAGGAAAACATTGGAAAAGGAGGATCTAAATCATTTTATTCTACCTCCAGCACGGGTTAGCTTTGTGACCTCGTGTAAGTTATGTAATCTCTGTGTGCCTCATTTTCCTTGTCCGGAAAAGAGGGTAAAAGTACCTAGCTCAGACGGTTGCTGTAAATTACTATATGTAAGGCGCTTGGGACAATGTCTGGCACACAGGAGACACACAATACCTAGTTGTTATTATTGTGTTGTAATTGTTATGCTGTAGGAGTTTGAATTGTAAGGCAGTGAACTTTCTGGGGAGTGGAGCGACAAGTTTTAGCAGATGTTTTTAGTGAATACTGTATCTAAGTGGATCAAGATGAGGGGCAGATAATTACTATTAAGATTATAAGATGGATATTTATTAAATCAAAATTGCTCAATCAATTGCATCCCTCAGATTCCTTTCTTATTTTTTAACCTTCCATCTGTGCTGCCCATTGTCCAAATACTTAATGCTCCTGACTCCTCTCTAGTAACTCATGTAGTGGGCGTTACTTCTGTCATTACCTGTGTATAATAGCATCACTTTTGTGAACCAAAAGCTTGGAATTAGCTTTTGCCTTTAGCCTACCTAGCTTTGTAAAGTTTTAATTGAAGTATTGACCTCATTAACACCTGCTCTGGCCACTATCGTAGAGAAAACTTCCCCTAAAAATAAGGTAGATCATTAATATAACAGAGAGAGAGAGAGAGAGAGAGAGACAGACAGACAGAGACAGAGACAGAGACAGAGACAGAGAGAGAGAGGAAGAGAGGGAGAGAGAATTAAGACAGGTATTAGAATTTGGAACCAACTAACAGTACTGATTTATTTATTATAGGTTTTGGTCGCTGCCTAGTCTCACGCCGCTAAAGCGTCTGAGGCAGCAAAGGGTAAGCAATTTGGCTCACCTCATATAAATAAAACGGAGAAAAGTGGATAGTTGGAGAATTCTTACTGCAACCTTTCTCCAGGGATTACGGCCGCTTTTTAAATTACTTAAAATTTATTGAAATGAGTGTTAATAATAAGCAACCATCCCCATAAAACAGAATTAAACTTAACTCTTCCGAGTAATGTAAACAGCTTGGTTAGGTGTGCCGCATTGCAAAAACCATTCAAGGATTGATTACACTTGCCCTTGGAGCAGATCTAGAAGCTCCCAGTTGAGAAGCTGTGCATTTTCCTATCAAACAGAACATAAAGTTTCCATATTCCTTGGAATCAGCTTCATTTGAGCCATGTGTTTGCATGGAACTATGCCACATAAAGCAATTCCCCCCAAGCTGGGCTCCTTTCATGCTGCAGTGCAAGTGTGTGATTTACTGGCACCGTGTGCTAATGTAGACCCATTTTTACAGGATGAGAACGAGTACAGTCCAGGGAATTGAAAAGGATATCTGACCTTCTCCCCATAGAATATGTCCGCTCCTTTAAAAGCTGTCACAATGCAAGTTCCAGTTGAGTTAAAGGCTGTTGGGCTCCTACAGGGAAATACATTCTATTGTAATTTTTATATCTCCTAATAACAGTCTGTTCTTTGTTTACTGAAGAGAGCTTTTATGTCATAAAGTGGTATTTTTTGACAGAGAGGAAGAATCATTGTTTTATTATAGAAATTGTCCTCTTACACCAGCAAAAATAAAGAGCTCATCTCTTAAGCTCCTGATCAATGTCTAACACCTCCTACCCCCCAGCAACACTTGGCTGCAAGTGTATTAACACTCCATAATAGCAACTCTACTCACCTACCAAGAAATGATCTTCATAAATGATTTAAGCTAAGCCATGGCTTAAACACATAGCACCCAATCAAAGACAGATTTTTCTCTTCTCCAGTCGTATAATTTCTGAGAAGAAATAGATTAATGTCGGTCTCTGAGAATATGCAAGGTATGGTGTCTGTTTTGAAACAGGAGACCCAATTGTTAAGCTTTTATTCCTTATATGTATGTCCAAATCGTACACATCACACCATTTGATGCGAAAGTTTGATATAGATTTGTGCATACCTCTCTTCTCTTTTTTGATCTTGCCTCTCCTGTGTGAGTACACACAGGTGCGCTCTCTCTCTCTCTCTCTCTCTCTCTCTCTCTCTCTCTCACACACACACACACACACACACACATTTTACACTTGCTTATAAAACTCAAAGAGGTTTGCAAACCATTAAGAGAGCATTCCTTAGCGCAAGCACATTATTTTTCACTATCCATGTGTCGTCTTCACTTCGTAACACTCAAAACATAGTGAAGTCAGAAGGTTGAAACCTGGTGGATTACATATATTCTACATAACATATTTCCCAATTACTGTTCCTATAAAGAAACCTGGACTGGCCATATTTGACTAACTTGTACCTAAGGTATTTGAATTCTCAGAAATATAGTTTTCATCGCCCCAAGACTGATTGATATAAATGTAATTATCCTTATTTTACAGACAAATAAACTGAGCCTGATTCTCTCCCTATATATGCAACATGAATTGAACAGTTGTGCCAATTATTTTGATAATGCAAACCTTAATATCTACCATTTGAAGATGGGAAAAATCATTTGGGTTCTTGAATTATACCAGTTGACTGTGTACATGAATTTAATCACCTCTAGATAATTGCTCACTTCTCCACTTCACTTGCCATGTACAGGTAGTACCACAGAACACCAACATCTCTTGCTTTGCCTCAGTTTATTGGCGGCTGCAGTTGGCGACAAAAACTAAGATTCTTGTATCAGTACTTAAATAAGTGGCATCTCTAAAATGTTTTGAAGACGTGGAGAGGCTGGATAATTTTTAGCACAACCTTTTGTTTGCTTTGACGTTTTATTTTTGAGGGGATTAGTACAGTACCTGTTAAAGAACAGTCAGGCTCCTTTCCTAGAGACGAGAGTCTTGTCTGAAGACTCATTTCCCAAAGAAAGTATCATATGTCTAATGCAGTAATAGACTAAACAAAGGATACTGAAAGGTTAGGTTCACAAAATGTGACATCGTAATATCATATTGATAATTCTTCTTACCACTGGTAATAATCTTTGAAGTTATATTTCTGGAGAAATCCCAATTCTCATATTCTGAGGGTCTCTGTTTATTCTTTGGAGCAAGAATTTAAAATTTTAACAACATATTCTGAATGTTTACTTGTTTCTAAACCGAAACTACAGTCCCTCTCTACCCCCATCCTACTTAATGCAATATTACAAATGAGATAGAAAACCTGTTTAATAATTCTCTGGGATAGTTCTTTACAAGAGCGGAGTTGAATTTATTTATATGCAATGGAGTTATTTTCTCCTGGAATAAAAGGATGCCTGAAGCTAAATTGGAAATGTTTTGCATGTTTTCATAACAGGAAATTTAGTCAAAGAGATAGATGAGATTTTTCTTAGATTGCTGTGATTGAGTTTTTCAGTCTTCAAAAGGACTTTGGATGCAGTGGTACAAGATTAATATTCCTAAAATGCCACTTTTATTTTGGCATTCCTCTGTTCTAAGACCGCCAAAGATTCCCCATTGCCTTCAACATAATGTCCTTACTCATTCATCTGGTATTCCGAGCCCCAGCCTCCCTTCCCAACTTGATCACAGTCATCATAATTCTCTACTCACTACAGAGTTGCTCTCCCCACTTTGGCCCAATCACCCTAGTGTATTCAGACCTCCATACATTGGCTGGAGCTCAGTCCTTGTCCTGGAATCCCCCTCTCTCTTATCACTAGGTCATTATCTATCGATCCTTTTCATCCTCCAAGTTATAGGCCAGGTTCCTATAACTCCAGGTCCTCTGTGGCATTTTCCCTGAGCGTGCTCATCTTAAAATACCATTCTTCAGAATCTTATTAGCTTAGAGTCTGCAGTCTGTGGACTATTGCGTTTGTCATTTACATATTATCTTCTATTATTGGCTAACTGCATGTGTGAGCACGCATGCATAGGCCTGAAGGTCATCTCCCTAATTGCATTGCAAGTTCATTGAATTCACTGGGGTTGCTCTTTTATGCCATCCTCTGTCACCCACAAGATACATGCCCTACTGTGGTGTATTGTGCATAGAATACTGTCAATAAATATTTCCTGCCCATTTGATTGACCGGTGCTCAATTATCTGTCAGCTCTAGCCTCCTTTATCTGGGGTTTCTACAGGCTTTGGACGCAAAATCAGGAAGTTCTGTACAAGGCAAAATATTAGAAATAATGCCGTCAGATAGTTACATTTCCCTATTCATGTTATGTAATTTATCCTCCATTTTATTAATTTGGTTCACTTATAATTCAATTTGCTGTATAGGGTACTCTGATTAGATAAAAGAAAATTTATCCTGACCAGTTGAAGTCAAAATGATTCAAAAATGGTGTTTTTCAAGCTAGAACAAGAAATGAATAATAAAAAGTTTGAGCAGGAATAATTCCAAAATATGTATATTGTAAAATGATTTCGGTTTTCCGTTTCTTCTAAAATATATGTAGGGGTAAAAAAGAAATTATATCACTTATTTTATTGGGTCAAAATATCAGAAGGCCACAAATGTGATACATGTGACAAAAACTTGTCTTAAAAGTGCCCCAATTATCCTCTGTCGATATGCTAAATTTACAGAACAATAGGGTTTCAAGACATGTGAACAATGGAGAATAACTAATAGACCTAATGTTGAATGGCTAAAAAATGTCAGCACCCTTTCTATCAGCTTAGAACTGTATTTGCAAATCATTATCAACGAATTGTAGCCTGAAATTCTTCTTGACTTTCAGATTATATTTCAAGATCCCCAATTTAGACCACATTTACTTACTGGCTTGTATAACTGAAAGGAGTTTTCATTTTTTTGCATGTTAAGGGTTTTATGAAATGACAAGTAAATCAATCCTTTAAGTTTTCTGTGACAGAATAACTTGAAATGATCATCATAATCTCTTTTTCAACAAAAGAAAAGAATTGATTTTAAAAAAATAGCATACTAATAGCAGATTAGTTTGTATTAGACCATTATAAGAAAGGCCTCAAATTTGGGAGGCTGAGGCACATTTCTTAGGTATCTATCACTTTTTCTGTTTTTAAAGTTGGCCAAATGGTCAGTAATATTTATAATACTGATAAACACTGCTCAAAACAAGGATGTGTGTTCTAGTAATTCCCACACCCTTCCAGTGTGGAATTTATCTTGTAATTTTCTCTCTTGTATCACTGTTTCCCCTTATTGTGTCCTGTCAGTTGGTCAATCAACACTGTTATTTATGGTTTTCTGCTGACTGTATTCCCAGGAGAGGACTAAGAACCGAGGAAGGTATTCCAGCCAGAAAGAATAAGGTGTCCAAAGGATTACAAAAATCTTGGCTCCCATAGCTTCAGTTTTTCTAGTCTTCATTGTTTCCCATTTCCTCATGATAAAATCCAAACTGATTTTTAAAAAGCCAACCATAAATGACTTCCACTATACCTATCTAAGCCTACCTCCCATTATTTCCAATGAATCCTAGACACCAGCCAGCCCAGCTGAGGCTTTGTTTCATTTCCATGCCTTTGCTCCTGCTTTCTATTCCCTAATAATGCCCCCCACTCCATGACCTAGCCAAATCTTCCAAGGTTCAAGTGCAGCACCATCTCTGCTATGAAGTCTTTCCTGAGAATTCTCATATATGTTTACTCCCCTCACTGATTCCTGTTAGTGGTTGTTTTTATCTTTACCATTCACTTTGATACTTTTGCTTCACAGTTTCTCAGATCCACTTTCTAACTTCCTGTTCTACCCTGGGAGGACGAATAACATGGACAGCAGCAGTGGGCTTGCTGACCCATTAGTTGCATCCTCCTAACGGGAGGCACCAGCAGAGCAGAGGGTGACGGGAGAGTGAGTCAGGGGATGACTATAGGTCCCTTTACTGACAGCCACAGCTCCTATCGAGGTCCTCTCGCTGTAGCTACTTCTTGGATTCTTGAAAGGTACCCTCTCGTTTTCCTTTCAGGCCTTGAGGAGGAAAGGCTTCCCATCCCATTTTTAAAAAAAATTTTTATTGGACTATAGTTGATTTACAAAGTGTGTTAGTTTCAGGTGTACAGCAAAGTGAATCAGTTATACATATACATATATCCACTCTTTTTTTAGATTCTTTTCCCATATAGGCCATTACAGAGTATTGAGTAGAGTTCCCTGTGCTATATAGTAGGTCCTTATTAGTTATGTATTTTATATAGAGTAGTGTATATGAGCCATTTGCTTATTGCAGGAAGCCTGACTGATTCAGTAGTTAATCAGCTGAATAGGTAATTTCCCCTTGAATGATCCCGTTTCAATGCTCTTGTCCCATTTAATCACACCTGTATAATAATTATATCACACTATATGATAGCTATACTATAGCATAGGTACTTTGTAACTATATCCTAATATCATAGCTTTTAAGTGTGTGACCCCTGGGGCCAAATTGCTTGTATTCGAAGTTCTACCACTTATTAACCAGTGATCCTGGACAAACTGCTTCCTTTACTTTCATTTTCCTTATCTGTAAACTAGGGATAATAAAAGAAGCAAATAGTACCTACCTCTTAGAGTATGATGAAGATGAAATTAATTAAATTTGTCTTTAGAACTTTGTTCTTATTATGCAACAAGAAATGTTCCAAGCATTTTATAAATATTAACCTGAGTAATTCTCATAACTTAAGAGGTAGGTACTCTTATTATTTTCATTTTAGTGGTAGAAATAAGAGAGTAGTTAAGTAACTTGCTGAAAATAAGAAACCAAGTAGATGGCAGCCAGGATTCAAACCCAGGCAGCCTTACTCCAGAATCCATTCCCGTAACCACTAATCTGTGGTAGATTCTCCTGGTGCACCGTAAGTGCTCAGTAGCAAGTATTGTTGTTGTTAATATTATTTCCCACTGTATTAGTTCTTTATGAGTCTTTAGTTTTTGCTAGATTATGAGTTCCTTGAGAAAAGAGGTCAAGTTTTATCTTTCTATGTGTATTAGCCGAGTGCTTGGCATTTGCAGGTTAGTAACTGTGGGATTAGCTGTTTCCCAGGTGTATTTCCCAAGGCCACCCTAGCCTTAGGTAAAACTAATACTTAGCTAAAACGTGAAATGGAATTTGAGATCTCAGTGGCCATTATTGTTGCCGGAACCACAGGTTCCCCTTTTGGTCCCAAATTATTTTCTCAGATGATTCACCACTTTTGGGATAGGTCAAGTTCCCTGTTTCACTTCTCCTACAATCACAGTGACTTTGCTTCCCCAATAACCATTGGTAGTAAAAGGGCCCCATCTCAGAGGACTGCCAAGTGTCCTGTTCTGCTTTTCCTGACCAAAAGATATTTTTTTTCTCAAATATGTATTTTTTAGCCTCATGATTGCTCCTTACAGAAATTTAGAACAAATTCTCAGGAACTAAGCAAGAGGCATTTGATTGACATAATTTGCATTTAAGTGTGTTCTTGGCCATCACTTCAGGCAAGATACACAACTATTATTCTCTGCTCACTTCAGGGTTAAGGTCAGGATTGGCTACATAATTTGTGAGCCCCAATGACAAATGAAAATGCAGGGCCCCTTGTTAAAAAATAATAAAGAATTTCAAGAGAGCAACAGCAGTGGAAACCAAGTAAGGGGCCCTTCTATTTGCAGAGCCCAGTGCAGCCACTTTTAAGTTGCATGCCTGTGAAGCTGGCCCTGCTTGAGGTCTCTGCCTACCCAGGGCAATTCTGACTCAGAAAGACTTTACTTTTTTTTTGTCTTAGCTTTGCTATCTTCCGTAGTCAGAAAACGTGCCTCAAAGTTCCTTTTGTCATGTCTTTCAGGATTCCTGGTGTCTTGCTTTGATATCCCAGTGTTCTTGAGCTACAGGCATAGAACGGAACCATCCCCATCACCATGTAACACACATAAATAATCTTGTTTTCCTTCAGTTAATGTCTAGGCTCGTTGAAAATAATGGTCATGCCCTTTAAAAAAAAAAAGTAGCAGTGGTTTTTAATACAGCTAATTTAAAAATACTAATTGACTTGAATCTTAAGAGTTATATTAATAATGTCCAGAAATTGTGAACTATACATCCAGGTGGTAATATCATGGAGTCACCATATTATGTGGATCTGAAGAACTGATGAGAGGTTTAGGGATTAGAAGGGCTAAAGTGGGTGTGTTAGTTGGGGCCTAAGTTTAAATGTCCTAAGACAGGATTAAACAGGAAATTATTTTATTAGAGAAAATATCAATGTGAAAGGAAATAGACAGGAAGCCAGGGAAGGTAGGACAGCCATTAGACCAAAATGCAAGTCTGACACAAAATGAAGGAAAAAGGGAGAGAAAATTGGGTAGAAGTACCCCAGTGTACAGTCTGAGGAAGGTTCAGCAAAGCTGTCAGGGAGACATGGAGCTGCAGTCAGCCAGAGGAGCCCCTGCTCTCCCAAGAAAGACTCTGCTTTAGTATCTCCATCACACTCAGTCATTGGTGGGGAGCAGTCTGTGGGAGGCTTGGCTTCTTCTCTCCAATGTAGTGATGGATTTCCAAATGCAGCAGCTAAAGTCCTCAGTCATTTAGATCTCAGTCATAAAAGGCTTGCACTTTCTCGGGGCCACCACAGTGGGAATTAGCAGCAATGGCACTTAAAGACATGAAAGCGTAAAACTACTAGAAGAAAACAGGAAGAAAGCTTCTTGACATTAGCCTAGGCAATTCTTTTTTGGATATGACACCAAAATCACAGGCAACAAAAGCAAAAATAGACTAGTGAGATTGCATCAAACTAAAAATGCTTATGCACAGCAAAGGAAAAAATCAACAGAATGAGAAGGCAACCTATGGAATGATAGGAAGTATTTGCAAACCATGTATCTGATAAGGGTTTAAGATCCAAAATGTATAAGGAAACTCATACAACTCAAGAGTAAAATAATAATAATCAGATTTAAAATTGGGCAGAGGACCTGAATAAACATTTTTCCAAAGAAGACATCCAAATGGCCAACAGGTCTATGAGAAGGTGCTCAACATCACTAATCATCAGGGAAATGCAAATCTACCAGGTGTGAGGTAATGAAAATTACCTCACACCTGTTAGAATGGCTATTATCAAAAAGACAAGAGATTACAACTGTTGGTGAGGGTATGGAGAAAAGGGAACCCTCGTACACTGTTGGTAACGAGGTTCCTCAGAAGATTAAAAATAGAAATACCATATGATCCAGCAGTCTCACTTCTGGGTTTATATCTAAAGGAAATGGAATCGGGATCCCAAAGAGATATCTGCACTTCCATATTCACTGCAGCATTATTCACAGTAGCCAAGATATGTAAACAACTTAGATGTCCATCAGTGGATGAATGGATAAAGAAATTGTGGTATAGGTATATATACATTGGATATTATTAAGCCTCAAGAAGGGGGAATCCTGCCATTTTTGACAACATGGGTGAACTTGGAAGACATTATACTAAGTGAAATAAGCCAGACACAGAAAGACAAATACTGTAAAATCTTATTTATATGTGGAATCTAAAAACAGTTGAACTCTGAGAAACAGAGTAGAATGATGGTTGTCAAGAGCTGTGGGATAAGGGAAATGGGATGATGTTGGTCATAGGCTACAAACTTCCAGTTATAAGATGAATAAGTTCTAGATGTCTAATGTAAAGCATGGTAACTATAGTTACTAAGAGTGTACACTTGAAATTTGCTAAGAGCGTAGATCTTAAGTGTCCTCATCTCACACACACACACACACACACACACACACACACACACACACACACACACAAGGTAACTGTGAGATGATGGATATGTTAACTAGTTTGATTGTGGTGATCATTTCACAATGTATACATATATCAAAACAAGTTGTATACTTTTATATACAATTTCTATTTGTCAAATCTACCCAAATAAAGCTGAAAAAAACTTTAAAAGATGGAGGTTAGGCACACAAGAAAATTGTGTAGTTTAGATAAAGAAGACCTGAGAACCAGCTCCACTTCTTTCAGAAGACTCTCCTTGACACCCTAAATTTGGTTAGATATCTCTGCTGTATGCTTTGATAACTCCCTGTGCTACCCCTATTGTAATACTCACCTCAGTTTATTATAATTGCTTATTTACTGCCTCTCCTCACTACTAGTTCATTTTTCACTTGAGAATCATAATTTTTCCTCCTTCTCGGCTGTATCTCCTATGACTAGCTCAATGACTGACATAACATAAATATATAAAAGTATTTGCTGAAACCCAAATTGGGGTACATTCTACAAAATACCTGGCTTGTATTCTTCAAAATAATCAGCGATATGAAGTTCAAAGAAAGGCAAAGAACTATTTCAGATTAAAGGTGACTAAAGAGATAGGACAACTAAATGCAATGCATGAGGCTGGACCAGTAAATGAAAGGCAATTAAAGGAGTACTTTTTATACTATGAATAAAGAATGTAGATTAGATTATCGTACTAAAGCCATGTTAAATTTCCTGAACTAGAAATTGAGCTGAGGTTGTGTAAGAGAGTGCATTTGTTTCCAAAGAATAAACACTGAAATATCTAGGAGTAAAGGGCATGCTATCTGCAGATTATTCGCAAATGGTTCAGAAGAGAATATATATAATATTACATATACAGATATTACGTGTATATGTAATGATAGAATGATAAATGATAAAATGTGGCAAACTATTAACAATTAGTGAATCTGGGTGAAGGGTATGTGTGAGTTCTTTGACCATTCTTACAAATTTTCTGTAACTTCTAGATTATATAAAAGTAAAATGCTTTTTTAAAAATTATTTCTTGAGTGAATGAAGGACAAAAGGATAACCATAGTTAGAAGGCGCTTGTGAAGAAGTTGCCAACCGAGATGCTGGTAGAACATTCAGAGAAGTAGAAAAGTTATGCCTAGCAGGAAAATATCCAGGCCAGTTTAAAATGTAAATGAGAAGTGAGGAAGTGGAGGACAAGAAAGACTACTTTGGGTTTAGCCAATCTATTTGGAGAGGCAGCCGAATGCAAGAATAGAAGCCAGAATTAAGGCCCTCCAGGAGGCAGTTGAAAGCTAGACAGATGATTAGCATCAGCACGGGTAAATCTCTTTCAGTTACTAGAAAGGCTACAATTTAGGACCTACCTGACTTAAACGCTTATTTTCTTCCATACATAAAGTAGTTCTGTAAACTGTCTCACCTTGTCAATCTTTAAAGTTAATTTTTTAAATTGTAAATAAAAGACTATAAGGTCTCCATTTTTACATTACATGTAAGTTGAATTCATGCTTATTTCCTGAAAATGGCAACAAGTGAAAATCACCATGGGCCTTTGTTCTAAAGTTAACTATGTGAAGATTGTTGATTTTTGTAGAAAAATACTAAAAATATAACAAGTTTCTGGTTAAGGTCTAAGGCATATAAATACTAAATATTCAACTACACATATAGAGTTTTCTATTTGAGTATTATTTAGGTAGTATTTCATTTTAACAAATAGCATTATGAAGTGTGATTCTTTCTAAGAGCCTAAAATAACCTACTTCTAGTACGCATGGCTCCATCCTTTAACTCTCTTTTTCACAGAATTGCTATTCATAACCATTTCTGTCAACCCTGGGGAGACTTGGTAGGATTAACGACTTTTGATTCACTTTGTATCTGAAGATTTTTTTTTTCTCCATCTTTGCTCAGCTAGTGGAATCCATGATGAATTCTCATCTCCAAGGGGTAAGCTGTTTTTAGTAGAGCCGGGTAGCTGGCTTATGACTCCTTAGAAATAGCACTGATTCCTTTCTTCCCTTATGTTTGTTTCTTCCAGAATGATAGATCCCTGTAGACGTGCTCAATTATCATGCTTAGTTACTGTTAAGCATGTAATAGTTCTAGTTTTGTTCACTTAAGTTAGAAGTATCTGAGCTCATATCAGAAAAAATAAGCATAATTAGCATTCTACTTGTTTAGTATGACAAATATAGACCACTAAACCTAGAATAAAGAAACTGAACAATAGAAGACAGCTGGAGGTCACATGAGGATGAAGATTAGAGTAGAAACAGTGTTTCTGAGAGAGTAGCATCTGGTATGAGCACCAGATTGGGGGCAGAGAACAGAATTTTGTAGATGGATATTTGGGAAGTGGGTAGTCTGAGTAATAATTAGATGTAAGGTGTTCTCTCATCTGTGGGTGGCTCAGTGGAATAGAGATGAAGGTCATTGTATTTGAGAAGTTATGGGATTATAAAATTAAAGAAATTGTAATAGCAAATAAATAGAGTACACTCAAAAGAAAACCAAACGAAAAGAAAAAATAATTGTTCCTCTCATTGCGTGCATGTGTCCTGTTTTTTAGCAAGAAGGTATTTCAGTCACTGTTTGTATAATATCTTAAAAAAATATTAAATGAATGCCATATTCAGATCCTTCCCTTTATTTCCGGAAGGAAAATGGAGGAAGAAAATTCCCATTCTGGTCTACTGAGAAACCACTATTTAATTAGCATATTAGCGTCTCATAAATTCCACATATATACATACACACATAATAATTATTATTGTACATTTTCTTTTTTGCAATGGACATTTGTATGTGTTGACCAAAAAGTGGAATAAAGTTACAGTTTTGTTTGAAATCTTAGAAAGGCATAGTTTTATTGCAGTTGTGAATCTCCTTAGATTTTTAAGGAGGCTGCTTCCAAGGATGTCATTAATAATCTTCTCAGGTGCTGATAAAGCATGTGTCTGTCAGCAGAATTAGAGAATTACCCAACTAGAGAACAGGTCTCACAGTACCCTGAGACCTGTTTTGTTCATTAGAGAGGAAAATGGCTGGTTTTAAGTCTAAATTGACATGCTTGCTCATTTCAGCAGTAAAAGCTGTTCATTGTGGTCAGGTTTAATTTAGAGCCTGGTTAAGGTTCAGATTGAAGTTGATCAAGTTACTTCTACAACATACTTCTTAAACGAACTTTATAATCCTAAAAGAATGGGAAAAGTATAGCCATCATTGGGTTATGTATCCAGAATTTAGAAGCAAAGAATGGCCTGGTTGTTTGAGGGTGGATTAATATTAAATCAAAGAGAAAATGATGAGAAAGATAATCTTTGCTATGTAAAAATTTCCAAGTATCAAAAAACACAAAATTTTACTTAAATGGCATAAAACAAACTTAATGTATTCATTCACTGCTATATCCATAACACCTAAAACAGTGCCTACACTCACTTGATATTTATAAAATGAAAAAGGTGAGTGAGTAAATGAATGAATTTGTGTACTTGGCTAGCTATGTGTATATAGAGGGGAAGACTTGACTATGGTTTCTGGGTAAGTCTGTTTTTTAAAAATCTATTATTGAATGTATTAAACATTTAAGAGTCAGGAATTCCAAAGTACCTTCTGAGCTTGCCGTGTCACAGGTGAGCAGAGTGTAACACTCTAATCCTGGAAGACATCTGATTTCGTAAAATCTGTCTGCTACTATATGGCTCCTACTTGAGAATTTATTCAGTACTCTCCAGCTGACTTACGCCACTCACGTCAATAGCTGTCTTTGGCAACTTGTTCCATATTTCAAACACACTTTTGTGTAAAGAAACCATAAAAGTTAGGAACCTGAAAATTGGATTTTTCTTCTGAGCAATCACAGCTTACAAATGTGGAAAATTTGTTAAAAGTTAACCCCTCCAATTTTTCGGTAGAGAGGGGAAAACGCTCAAAATAGATGTGTGATGTTTGGATAAGTTCTTCCCATTATTTTAACACTACTAAAAGCAATTGAGCTCAAATCACGAGGCCTATCTCCCTACCTCTTCACAAAAAAACACTACAGAATGATCAAAATTTGGCCTTTCTAAATACAAAAGTGTTTAGAAAATCAGCACCAGTCAAAGGGCATAGTAGATAACTGATGTTCATAAACATTACCATCTACCACATCTCACCTCTTCACTTTCATTGGCCTCATGTGGTAGTAGAAAGAGCATAAGATTTAAAACCATAAAGACTTCTGGCTTAGTGATGAGTGTGGTTATCAGGAGACGAAAAATGAGAAGACGTGTAAAACATCTGTCAACAACCAATAAAATGTATTCGGTTTTAGTACAAGAACAAGGGAGATACCTTACTTTTCCCGAAACTTCTTTGTAAATATCACTGGGATTTGTGCCCTCAGTGTAGAGAGAGTAGATGACAGAGTCAACAGATGGACACTTGAGGGAAGGAGGACGTTGCTACCTATAATTAAATATATATTTTATGGTCAGACCACTCGAGATGGCTGTTCTCTTGCTCTCTGTACATCCCCTGCCCGACCAGTGCCTGTTTCGCCTGTATCTTATCCACATGACCGACCTTCCTGCATGCTTGCCCCAGGCCCCAGCTGGTGATTGTTTTCATCGAAGGGGCGGTGAGGGGCGTGCCCCTCTGCTGGTTTCCCTGGTAACTAATGAGCCCACCTGATGTCAATTCCCCTCTAACTGGCCCACTCCCGCTGGGAGTGAAGACTGCCGCCATGTCCTGCCTGCTGTCTGCTACGCACGCTGGCGTGTTGCCTCCAAGACCTTCCTTCAGACAGGTCAGCTCCCCCATCCATTAAAGCACTGATGTCTGTGTTGCTGACTCCAGGCTCCTCCTTCGGTCTTGAAGCTGGGCAAGCGCAGGCTTTGTAGGCCTGCCGGGCGCAGCCCAACATATATATATTTGTTGGCTTCATTGTCTTTGGTTCTTTTATTATAGCAGTATTAAAGTCAGTTGTAGTACAGACTACAAATATTAACTTCTAGCCTGATGCTTTCCAAACTTGCCTGATCATAAAAATTAAGCAGAGAATTTGTTAAAAATGCAGCTTTCCAGCCCTCCTCCTGCCATCTAATTCATTCACTCAGAAGTGAGGCAAAGGAATCAGGTGATTCTTACTGGAGTCGATTTTGGGGAAAGACTAATTTAGCTCATCTACATCACCTCATTTTATAGGTGAGGAGTTGCAGGTACGAAGAAGTTAAGTAAGTTATATCTCTTAATCACTTGTCTGCTTTTTCTGTTTCTAAAATGCACACCTGAATTTTGACACTGCACAGAATGAGATTATAAGTATAAATAGCTGTCTTCTCTCAAATACATTGTCATAATTCAAAATTACATTTTTTTTACTCATGGCACTCATATGTTGGTTTAAGTAAACCCAGGTACTCTGAAATGACTCCGTCTAATCTCTTAAATAGTAAAGCAAATCCATAATCAAGATTTTCACTTGAAATAGTTTTGGTATCTAAAAATGAAACACACTTCTTGTTAAATTGTTCTCTGTAAAGCCTTATACATTAGAGATTTATATCTAGTAACATCTTTTTTTTATTTCTAAAAGTGCTTTGGTTGGTTTGAAAATTACACTTTTTTTTGTATTCCATTAAAGGAATGCACAGTGCTGGAGAACCTCAATATTGTCATATCTGTTCCTTCAGGCAACACTGCAGGATTTGGAACAGAGGCGCCCCCAGTTGGAAGAACTCATTACTGCTGCCCAGAATTTGAAAAACAAGACCAGCAATCAAGAGGCTAGGACAGTCATTACTGATCGAAGTAAGTCTTTTCGTAAGGGGCACGTGAAACTTAAGGAAACATGTACGAAAAGTTTCTATAATGACTTAAGTTCATAAACCTCCATCACGTTTATAAAAATAGCCTCAACAGTTGTATATTAAAACTATTGTAGGGGTAAGACGGGAATAAAGACACAGACCTACTAGAGAATGGGCTTGAGGATATGGGGAGCCAGAAGGGTAAGCTGTGACAAAGCGAGAGAGTGGCATGGACATATATACACTACCAAACGTAAAATAGATAGCTAGTGGGAAGCAGCCGCAGAGCACAGGGAGATCAGCTCGGTGCTTTGTGACCGCCTAGCGGGTGGGATAGGGAGGGTGGGAGGGAGGGAGATGCAAGAGGGAAGAGATATGGGGACATATATATGTGTATAACTGATTCACTTTGTTATAAAGCAGAAACTAACACACCATTGTAAAGCAATTATACTCCAATAAAGATGTTTAAAAAAATCTCCAATATTTTGCAGTAATTAAAAAACTCAAATTACAAAAAGAAAAACTATTGTAACTAAGATTTTTAGTCCATAATGTTATCTTTCAATAACAATGTAATCCTCTGGAATAGAGAAAATATAATTTTCATCAATCCAGCCTTATGTAGTCACAAAGCATGGCGGGGGGCTGCTGTGGTGAGCATGGCTGTGGCAGAACATTTGCTCCTCACTTGTCATTTATCTGGGCTGGCATCCATGGAGATGCCATTCTCTTTGCTCATATCCTTGGTTGTTGGTTCAAGCAGGGAGTTGCTTCCTGGACCACCTTTGTTTCCTGTCTGCAGTGGCACTTCCAGATCTAGACGTCTCTCTGCTGCTTGGATGCCCTCATTGTGTAATATCAGAGATGGCTGTACCATTCCTCATGCCATACTGGGGTGGGTGGGAACTTTGAGAGGCTGTTTAAGGCCCATGTGCCTAGACATTGCACCTACTCTTCTTTATACGGGATGATTCAGAGTGATTGTGCATGAGGTCAGGAAGAGGGATAGAGGGAAGGGTGAGGGATAGAGGGAAGGTTAAGGGAAACTGCTTTCCGTCCTGTTTTCCTCAGAGGCTCTCCTCAGAAATAAGGCCCAGGTCACCTCTGCTATCAGATTCTCTTGGATTTCCCTGGGTTTCCTCCCTTCCTTCCACCTCCTTTCCCTCCAGGGATACATATCAATATTAAATTTTCTTACTTCCCCTGCAATGCCCGCTCGTTTCCCCTCCCACATCCAGAGGAATCTTTTCTAGTGCAAGAGTAGGGAAAACCTTCATTTAATCATCCTTTTTTCCTTCCAAAGCTTTTGTCTTATACCAGGCCTAGGCTTTGGAAACTTAAAAACCAAGAGTCTGTGTCTTCATAATATACATTCTGTTGTGTCAACACTTCCCTAAGGAAGTAGAAGCAGAATGTCTGGCTGCCAGTATGTTGGGGGAGGGGAAAGAGTGACCAGAATCGAAGGTTAATATTTGGAAAATATTATTAGTCATACTTACATTTATTTATTAGGTACACAGTGATAATAGCTCTTATTTTATTGAGTACCTCCCAGGTATCAGGCAGTACATGTTGTGTGTGGTGTGTGTATTTGTGCGTGTGTGTGTAAACCCTGTACAAAATCCTGTCAGCTAAATTTCATAATCCCCATTTTATAGACGAGGAAACAGTTTCTGAGAATGGTTAAATTGTTCAAGCTTACAAAATAATCAAAGAACAGAGCTTAGAATTTGCAGATGTCTCTTTCTGGCTTAGAAGTGTGTGTTCCTTTCAGAATGTTTACCACTTCCCACCTTGTTTTGATGTTTTTGTTAATGACCTGAATCACTAGGACTGCTAGGACTAAAGATGGTTTCAGTCGGCAGTTACGGATGTTTTGATTGACTTCCTGGAGACATTTCCCCTTTCAGTTGTAGTGAGTATTAATTAAACTGGACTCTTCTTGATTTTGAAATTTTAATTACTGTTGATTAAACAGTGTGTTTGGATATATGCTAATGTATTAGTTAGGTGGCGGTGGCCACTGTAACAGGTAAGCTCTCAAATCTTGGTAGTTTACCACAGTATAAGTTCACTTTTTATTCTGGTGTATTCCAAAGTAAGAAGCACTTAATGAAGTCATTCAGGAGCCCAAGCCCCTTCCAACATTTGTGTCCAGAGCATCAAAGTGTTATGCATTTAACGGGCAGGTGAGGAACGAGTATTGACCGTTGGCATTTATTATGAGCCAGGCCTGGAAGTCGTACACATTACTTTGTTCATAATCTGTTGGCTGGAACTTGTCACATGGCCACATCTAACTGCAAGGGAATCTGGAAAATAATGTCCCGTGTTGAGCCCAGGAAGAAGAGAAATTAATCTGGCAAGAAACTAGTCGGTCTCTTCCACAGCTAATTTGGAGAAGAAGAGTGCACTTCTGTGTAATGTATAGAATGCCATTTCTAAAACCAGCAATACAAGAGCAAAATTGCCTTGTAATGACCAACATAGATAGCTGTCCAACTGATATAGTAGAATGTTCCTCCCTCAGACTGGAACCATGAGGCTTCCCCAACCAGGTTGATACACACAGGCCTAAAAGAGTGAGTGATTTATGAGACTGAATTCCCACTACACAGTTAAGTGCTCTGTTTCTTGCCTGAGAAATACGGAAATTGGGCTAAGATGTTTATACAAATCCAAACATACTATATAGAAAGACATTTGTTATTTTACCAATGAAAAAAACCTTCTTTTTTCCCCCAAGAGGAAAATAACACTCATTTATTTTACAGTATCCATTCAGCTCTGTCTAAACATTTTCCGTTATCCCTTGCAATCTTTTTTAAATATCGTATTGACTTTTTTTCATGATGTAGATTAAAACTGAGTGACTGGAGGGCAGTTTTGTGTATCTCTGCTAATATCCAGTGATTTGAATAGTTCTGCTTTTCTAAGCTTTTGTCTTTTAGGAATGAATGCCTTTATGAATATTTGCAGCATAGTGGAAAGGTTCCAACTCAAATGGTCCAAAAAAGCATTTTCTTAAAATCAGGTGTCTGTTGAGACATGTCGTGTTTCTTGTTTAGAGCCTAAGCCAGGATCTTAGTTCTCAGTATGCCTGGAGCCTCTAATGCTGGTACCAGGATAATTCTGACAAGATACGTTTATCTAAACAATGTCATTTGCAGCCCTGCTATACTTCAGTTTATCTCTCCATTTGAAATCAATAAAATGGGATGGAGATTGAGTACTCGTAAAGTTCCAATCGTGTTCAAAATAGAATTTTTCTTAGTATAGATTTGGTTTTCAGGGAATGCGTAGAAATAAGATACTTGCTCATAAAATTGTATTTTCTTATTTGAAGATTTCAGTATTCCTTTTTTATTTCCCTGAAACTTCTAGAAATACTTAAAAAGGAATCAGCTAAATAAAGAAAAATATTCAGTAAGTATATAGTACTATATTGAAACATGGTTCCCTCCTTGATGAATCCCAGTTCATAACTTTGAACACTTGTGGAAATCTGTACATAGTTATTATATTCTGTCAAGAGAAAAGGCCAGGGCTTCCCTGGTGGCGCAGTTGTTGAGAGTCTGCCTGCCGATGCAGGGGACACGGGTTCATGCCCCGGTCCAGGAAGATCCCACATGCCACGGAGTGGCTAGGCCCGTGAGCCATGGCCACTGAGCCTGCGTGTCCGGAGCCTGTGCTCCGCAACGGGAGAGGCCACAACAGTGAGAGGCCCACACACCGCAAAAAAAAAAAAATAAAAAAATAAAAAAAATAAAAAAGAGAAAAGGCCAGTAAAAAGCAATTCTTCTCTACTAGTAGCTGGGGCTGCAAAATACCAACCATGTTTCACTGTATAAAACGGTTTCCATGGTATCTGTTGTTTTCAGGTGATTATATTGTTGGAAATCATGTTGTAATAATCTAGGTGAAAGAATAAATTTCATTCTAAGAGCATTCAGGTAAAAATTTCTCCTTGCTGTTTCTGATGGTCAAACTTCTCAGTTTCCTTCAGTTGCTGAATGTGTCATCCATTCCTGGTCATTTTCTTCTGTAAAAGGGCTAGGTCAGGAGATCGAAAACAGATAAGAAGGATTTAAAATTGCTTCCTTGGAGGTTTCTGAATTAGGCAAAATTTGTGTTCATGTCCCTTACGACTGCAAATCTTAGTACCATAATACCTCTCATAGCAGTAAGGAGGATATGGAAAAAAGGAACTGCTCTCTTATTGTTCTGTCTATTCCTCAAATAATATTGGTGAACATGGCTCATCTGACATTTGTGTTTGAGAACCTTGCTTCTGTAGCTTCTCCCTCCCTAATCCCCACCATTACAATTTTAAAGATCTGTGGCAATAGCACATATAGGTTTTAAGGGCAAGCTGCCTGGGCTGGCCACTTAATACCTTTGTGACCCTGAACAAACAACTAATCTCAGTAAACTATCTGATTTCGGTTTCCTGCTCTATAAAATAAGATTACTTCTGTCCACCTCAAGGTTGGGAGAATTAAATGAGTTATTACATGAAGAGCACTTAGCTCCTGGCCATAGCAAGAGTTCAGTGAATGTTATCTCTTGTTGTTTTAATTATAATCTAATTGCGTTGTTTGAATGCTTAGTGGGAGAGCATTTAAAGCATTTAGTAAGCTCTTAAGTAACTATCTGATTTTTCCACTACCCACCACACCCCCCCAAAAAATGGAGAGAGAGTTTTAGAAGATCAAAAGGAGAAAGTTGCTTTGGAAAAGATGAAATAAGATATATAAATAGAATTAAACAAATATTTGGAAAAGCCTTCATGTGAGTGATACTACAAAAAGCAAGGCAATTGATGTAAGCTATTTCCTTTTCAGTATTTACTGTAACCTTAGGAGGTGGGCATTATTATAGAGACAGAAAACTGAAGCCCAGAGAGCTTAAATAACATGCCTGGGGTCCTAGTAAAATGTCATGTGAGGGACTAGGATTTAAACTGGTGTCTATATAATTCTAAAGCCTGAAGCACATCAAATAGTAAGGGCTTGTTAGTCAAAAAATAGAAAGAAATATTTATTTGAGAACTTAAACTTTTAGGAGTGCCCTCAGTTTACTATAATATGAATATAATGTTTTACTGCTCCCATTTATATTGTTGTCTTCTATGCATTTGCATGTCTAATTATAGTATTGTCTCTTACATGTGTTGGAAATGTGCAGGATAGTGGACCTCAGTAATCTATTAGCTGTTCAACCTTGACCAAGTAGATTCACTTCTCTAAGCCATGGTTCCGTCATCTGTCATGTGGGGATAATAATAATAGTTAAGCTGGTAGGGTGATTATAAAGATAAAATTACATGATGCTTCTAAAGTGAAGACCTGGCACATATTAGATGCTCATTAAATGGTAGATACTATCAAGATGAGATGAATCTGGTACAGAGGAACTGGAGCTGGGAGAATATGAAGGGAAAATAATATATGGCCTTTTATTATCTAACACAAGGGTGGAACTTCTAAAACAAAATACCAAGTGTTAACAGAGAGTTGTTTCTTTTAAAATTATTTTTTCAGCAAAGGCTTTTTCAAACTAGTCCAAAATTCTCTGAGAAATTTGGTGACATCATATAAATTTTAAGAGAATGAATCTGTATCGTTGAATCTGTATCGTATTGCTTAAAGAGCTGGTGTACAGGGCTGTAGAGAGGAGAATGCTCTACTGTATGAGAATAAAAATACTCTCACAGGATTTCTGAATTAACTGACAGTTTTTTGGCAGCTTTGTCAACCCATCATTCATTGCTGCAACCAAATGTAAGGAATACTTCATGGTGAAATAAAAAGACTGTTATTCTCCACATTTTTATGAAATCTCTATTGCTAATGAAATGCCAGCCAATATCTTCCTCTCAGGTATTGTCTAATAGAGAGTTGCTTATTTTAGACGAAGTGGAGTCAACCATATAAATTTCCTTCTTTTGACATCTAGCACCCGCTGTCAGCCTGTTATAACTACAAGCAGCTCTCAAAGTTTACATCCAGCAGGATGCCGCTGGCAACCCAAGAGTTCAGTTCAGTAAATATTTGAATGCTTACTCTGTGCAAGTTAACATCAGAGGTGATGGAGGGGATACAGGGAGGAATGATTCAGCCTTTGTCTTAAAAGAGCTAACAATCAAATGTGGGTACTTGAACAAGTATATCCGGGCAAGGCAGTCTACGGTAAGTACTTCTGTAGAGAAGTATTACAAAACGCGGAGAGAGCGTGCAAGAGAAAGGGAGATTGGATCTGAATGAGGGCGTCCTGGAATGCTCCCAGGAGGTTAAATTTTATCTAAAAATCATAAATTTGATTAGCATGTTGAAAAGCAGAAAGAGGTTGGAGAGGGAAGGATATTTCAGGCAAGGATGACAGGAGAATACATAATTAGACTTAGGTTAGCAACGGTGTGACAGATGAATTTGTAGGAGTGTGTGTGTGTGTCTGTGTGTGTGTGTGAGTGTGAGCACATACATTGTGGAGGATAAGGCAGGAAATGAAGTCAGTGAGAGCAGTTAGGAGCCACGAGAGCCCGAGCTAGAGCAGTGGCAGTGGAGTGAAAAGAAAGAACTGAATTAAGATATGCAGTGCAGCTAGCATTGACAGTATTTGGACATTGATTGGATGTGTGGAATTGAAGATCTACGAGAGTGCTTACCTCTTAAGATTTTGAGATTCAGTTCTTTGGAAGATGGTAATATAACCAGAGACAAACTCAGGAAAAGGAGTTGATAATGGGTGATAAAATAATGTGTCTAAGATATAGCTGATGTCCAGAATGAGAAATGGTTGAAAACACAAGAGGAGATTTCAGGGGTGAAGTTACTTCTACACAGATTTGGAAGTTACCCGGAGTGGTTAAGCTTGCATAGAGATGGGGTGTCAGGTGAAAAAAAACAGCAGGCCTAAGGAAGAGCCTGGAACTTGTCTTACATTTAAGGAATATACTGACAAGAAGAGTTAGCACCACCCCTCCCAGTGGCAACTTGCAATATAGGTGCGTTTAGACAAACACACACTGAAGAGTGAGTTTATAGGTTATGCACTGTATTTTGTTTTCTGTATCTTCTGCAATCCAACCAGTCTAATAGTGTAAGTTTTGGTGCAGTGGACTTCAGTGTTATACCAAGGGTTAAACGAAATATCACTTCCTCAATCCTACTACAAAAATAAGAGTTTTACTACGTTCTATTATTTTTTTTAATTTATTTATTTATTTGCTTTTGGCTGCTTTGGGTCTTCGTTGGGTTGTGCGGGCTTCTCATTGCAGTAGCTTCTCTCGTTTCAGAGCACAGGCTCTAGGCTCGAGGACTTTAGTAGTTGTGGCTCTAGAGCACAGGCTCAGCTGTAGCACATGGGCTTAGTTGCTCCCCGGCATGTGGGATCTTCCAGGACCAGGGCTCAAACCCATTTCCCCCGCATTGGCAGGCAGATTCTTAACCACTGCGCCACCCGGGAAGCCCCTATTATTATTATTAATCTTTTCTTCTACTGTTGTTATTTGCTAGGAATAGTAAGTATGTTAGTTAGCATTCTCCAGAGAGCTAGCGTGCTCGCACTCTCTCTCTCTCTCTCTCTCTATATATATATATGTATAATATATATGCATATATATTTATTTATATATTTATTTTTGTTTAATGCACACACACTCATAAAGAGCAAAAGAGAGAGGGATTTTAAGGAACTGGCTCATGCCACTGTGGGAACTGGGAAGTATGAAGTCTTCAGGGCACACCAGCAGGATGGATACTTAGAAAAGAGTTGATACTACAGTCTTGAGTCCAAAGGCCATCTGGAGGCAGAATTTTTTTCCATTTCTGGGGATCTCAGTCTTTTCTTTTAAGGACTTCAGCTGATTGGATGAGGCCTTCCCACATTATGGAGGCTAATCTTCTTTACTCAGAATCTACAGATTTAAATGTTAATCACATCTAAAAAATACCTTTACAGAAACCTCTAGGGTGATGCTTAAATAACTGGGATACGTTGTCTAGCCAAGTTGACATATAAAATTTACCATCACAGTGAGGTTCATAGTGCCATGTGTTTCTTCACATAGAAATTTCATGATTCCTTTAATTTTCATTAGTATCCATTCAATAGGGTACCTGGAAATATATATTAAAAAATGGAAAAAAAATAGAAATGATCTTTAACATCTTGATAAGTTTCAGAGCTCCATTAGAGTAATTATAACTCACGCATTAAATTTTTTACCTATAAAAAACAGGTGTGTTTTTCTTTATAGAATTTTTCTTATATTGTGTTAAACTAATACTAAATATCTATGATGAAATAATTCTATTTTAATGTATCTCATTTTTAATTTTATAAGAGATTAATATCAAAATATATTTGAAAAGGATTTAAAATCCAAATTAGCTGCCATAACTATATATAATTATTAATCTTTCACGTGATCATGTAATCGGAAAAATAAATAAATTTTATTTAAAGTGATGTAGCTACAATTATGAACATAAATAGTGTTTTCTACTAATTGCTTTTTTAAAAAATTTATTTAATTTATTTTTGGCTGCATTGGGTCTTCGTTGCTGTGCGCGGGCTTCCTCTAGTTGCAGAGAGCGGGGGCTACTCTTCGTTGCAGTTCATGGGCTTCTCATTGTGGTGGCTTCTCTTGTTGCAGAGCACGGGCTCTAGAGCACAGGCTCAGTAGTTGTGGCACACCGGCTCAGTAGTTGTGGCGCATGAACTTAGTTGCTCCGCAGCACACGGGATCCTCCCGGACCAGGGCTCGAACCTGTGTCCCCTGTATTGGCAGGCAGATTCTTAACCACTGTGCCACCAGGGAAGCCCAAATTGCTTATTTTTTTCATTATGTTTCTTTCTAAGGGGACAGATTTGGATTAGCAAATGTTCTATTCACTCTATTCAGTTTAAAAAACTGAATACGATGAACGTAACTATTAAATAAATAAACCAATTAAATAAAATGATTTTTTTCTTTATGGTATAATAGAATAAAGATGATGATGAATAAATATAAAGAATCTCACACTCAGACAAAGTGAGCTGATAAGACAAATACAAAACAGAAAGAGATGTGCTCACAGGGGGAATTCCAGATTTTCATAGACTAGCATTTTCATCTTATGGCATATTGGGGCATTGCAACTAAAGACCTGAATTTCTCTTATATTTTGGTACCTCCGGGCATAGGGAGGGCTGTTACTCCCTGGTGTACCATGCACTTTAGATGAAGCTAAGCCAAGGGTTAGATATGTGCTATGGGCTGCTCCTAAAAGATTCCCTCACCTCTCCTCAGGTGTTGGAAGAGTGTAGGGGTTATTTGAGATCTGCCATTTCTTTCTTTAACAAATGCCCTCATTAATCATTTGAAGCAGCGTAACAAATTGTTTGCCACTAGTCTTTATTCTGCTGTACCTGCCTTAAGGGAAGCATTCATGAAGTAAGGAGGATTAATGGGTTGTGAACTTTCTACATGCAAAGGACAGAGCTGGGCTCATTCTACTTTAGCCAAGAAAAGGAGTTTGTGGTTACCTACTGCTGCAAAACAACCCCAAAACTTAATGCCTTAAAACAGCAACAATCATTTATTATCTCTCACAGGTTCTCTACGTCAGGAAATCACAAGTGACTTGGTTGAGTAGTTCTGTCTTGGGGATTTCTCATGAGGTTGCAGACAGTAGTCACCTGGGGCTGCAGTCATGTGAAAGCTTGACTGGGGCTGGAGGATTCACTCCCAAGGTGGCTCACTCATGCTGTTTGTGAGGTGGTGCTGTCTAGCTGGTTCTTCTCTACGTGAGATTCTCCATGGGACTGCTTGAGTATTCCTGCAGCTTTGTGGCTGGCTTCAAGAATAAGTAATGCAGGAGTACAAGGCAGAAGCTGTAATGCCGTTTGTGACCTAGCCTCAGAAAGCTCTTGAGTTTGGGTTTTGTTTGTTCTTCTTTCTCTTGTTCCTTTAGGTGTATGGTTAGATTGTTTCTTTGAGATTTTTCTTGTTCCTTGAGGTAGGCTTGTATAGCTATAAACTTCCCTCTTAGAACTGCTTTTGCCGTATCCCGTAGGTTTTGGATCGTTATGTTTTCATTGTCATTTGTCTGTAGGTATTTTTTGATTTCCTCTTTGGTTTCTTCAGTGATCTCTTGGTTATGTAGTAACGTATTGTTCAGCCTCCACGTGTTTGCGTTTTTTACGTTTTTTTCCCTGTAATTGATTTCTAATCTCATAGCGTTGTGGTCAGAAAAGATGCTTGATATGATTTCAGTTTTCTTAAATTTACTGAGGCTTGATTTGTGACCGAAGATGTGATCTATCCTGGAGAATGTTCCGTGCGCCCTTGAGAAGAAAGTGTAATCTGCTCTTTTTGGATGGAATGTCCTATAAATATCAATTAAATCTATCTGGTCTGTTGTGTCATTTAAAGCTTCTGTTTCCTGTTTATGTTCATTTTGGATGATCTGTCCATTGGTGTAAGTGAGGTGTTAAAGTCCCCCACTATTATTGTGTTACTGACGATTTTCTCTTTTCTAGCTGTTAGCAGTTGCCTTATGTGTTTAGGTGCTCCTGTGTTGGGTGCATATATATTTATAATTGTTATATCTGCTTCTTGGATTGATCCCTTGATCATTATGTAGTGTCCTTCTTTGTCTCTTATAACATTCTTTATTTTAAAGTCTATTTTATCTGATATGATAATTGCTACTCCAGCTTTCTTTTTTCTTTTTTTTTTTTTTTTGCGGTACGTGGGCCTCTCACTGCTGTGTCCTCTCCCGTTGTGGAGCACAGGCTCCAGACGCGCAGGCTCAGCACCCATGGCTCACGGGCCTAGCCGCTCCATGGCATGTGGGATCTTGCCAGACTGGGGCACGAACCCGTGTCCCCTGCATCGGCAGGCGGACTCTCAACCACTGTGCCACCAGGGAAGCCCTCCAGCTTTCTTTTGATTTCCATTTGCATGGAATATCTTTTTCCATCCCCTCACTTTCAGTCTGTATGTGTCCATAGGTCTGAAGTGGGTCTCTTGTAGACAGCATATATACGGGTCTTGTTTTTGTATCCATTCAGCAACCCTGTGTCTTTTGGTTGGAGCATTTAATCCATTCACGTTTAAGGTAATTATCTATATGTATGTTCCTATGACCATTTTCTTAATTGTTTTGGGTTTGTTTTTGTAGGTCCTTTTCTTCTCTTGTGTTTCCCACTTAGAGAAGTTCCTTTAGCATTTGTTGTAGAGCTGGTTTGTTGGTGCTGAATTCTCTTAGCTTTTGCTTGTCTGTAAAGCTTTTGATTTCTCCATCGAATCTGAATGAGATTCTTGCCGGGTAGAGTAATCTTGGTTGTAGGCCCTTTCCTTTCATCACCTTAAGTATGTCATGCCGCTCCCTTCTGGCTTGTAGAGTTTTTGCTGAGAAATCAGCTGTTAACGTTATGGGAGTTCCCTTGTATGTTATTTGTCATTTTTCCCTTGCTGCTTTCAATAATTTTTCTTTGTCTTTAATTTTTGCCAGTTTGATTACTGTGTGTCTTGGCCTGTTTCTCCTTGGGTTTATCCTGCATGGGACTCTCTGCACTTCCTGTACTTGGGTGGCTATTTCCTTTCTCATGTTAGGGAAATTTTCGACTATAATCTATTCACATATTTTCTCAGGTCCTTTCTCTCTCTCTTCTCCTTCTGGGACCCCTATAATGTGAATGTTGTTGCATTTAATGTTGTCCCAGAGGTTTCTTAGGCTGTCTTCATTTCTTTTCCTTCTTTTTTCTTTAGTCTGTTCCGCAGCAGTGAATTCCACCATTCTGTCTTCCAGGTCACTTATCCATTCTTCTGCCTCAGTTATTCTGCTGTTGATTCCTTCTAGTGTAGTTTTCATTTCAGTTATTGTATTGTTCATCTATGTTTGTTTGTTCTTTAATTCTTTAGGTTTTTGTTAAACATTTCTTGCATCTTCTCGATCTTTGCCTCCATTCTTTTTCCAGGGTCCTGGGGTCATCTTCACTGTCATTGTTCTGAATTCTTTTTCTGGAAGGTTGCCCATCTCCACTTCATTTAGTTGTTTTTCTGGGGTTTTATCTTGTTCCTTCATCTGGTACATAGCCCTCTGCCTTTTCATCTTGTCTATCTTTCTGTGAATGTGCTTTTTGTTCCACAGGCTACAGGATTGTAGTTGTTGTTTCTGCCGTCCGCCCTCTGCTGGATGTGGCTATCTAAGAGGCTTGTGTAAGTTTCCTTATGGGAGGGACTGGTGGTGGGTAGAGCTGACTGTTCCTCTGGTGGGCAGAGCTCAGTAAAACTTTAATCCGCTTGACTGCTGATGGGTGGGGCTGGGTTCCCTCGTTTTGGTTGTTTGGCCTGAGGCAACCTAACACTGGAGACTACCTGGGCTCTTTGCTGGGGCTAATGATAGATAATGATAGATTCTGGGAGGGCTCATGCCAAGGAGTACTTCCCAGAACTTCTGCTGCCAGTGTCCTTGTCCCCTTGGTGAAGCACAGCCAACCCCCGCCTCTGCAGGAGACCCTCCAACACTAGCAGGTAGGTCTGGTTCAGTCTCCCCTGGGGTCACTGCTCCTTCCCCTGGGTCCTGATGCGCACACTACTTTGTGTGTGCCCTCCAAGGGTGGAGTCTCTGTTTCCCCCTGTACTGCTGAAGTCCTGCCGTCAAATCCCACTAGCCTTCAAAGTCTGATTGTCTACGAATTCCTCCTCCCGTTGCTGGACCCCCAGGTTGGGCAGCCTGACGTGGGGCTCAGAACCTTCACTCCAGTGGATGGACTTCCATGGTATAAGTGTTCTCTAGTTTGTGAGTCACCCACTCAGCAGTTATGGGATTTGATTTTATTGTGATTGCGCCCCTCCTACCATCTCATTGCGGCTTCTCCTTTATCTTTGGATGTGGGGTATCTTTTTTGGTGAGTTCCAGTGTCTTCCTGTCGATGACTGTCCAGCAGCTAGTTGTGATTCTGGTGTTCTCACAAGAGGGAGTGAGAGCACGTCCTTCTACTCCACCATCTTGGTTCCTAGTCTTAATACTGCATAGTCTTGTTTATTACCATCTGTACGTAGTCTAACTCTGGATCCCAGGAGTGAATCCATTGAGAGTCTCCTATGAAGTCTTTAGGGAAGTGATAGAAACAGTAAACCTGGCCACTGGAATCAGACTTTTCTGTTCAATACAGGAGCCATAGAACTGCTGCCTTGAGCCACAGCTGGCTTTCCGATAAAACAGAATAGGTGGAGGGAAGGAAAGGCAAAGAGTCATATACCAACATAATTTCACTTGTTATCAGAAAAATGTGTGCTAAACAACAGAATGTTTGGAAAGATAAAATTGAGTCTCAAATGCATAGAATAAGAATGAGGGGAAAGCACCTCTGTCTATAATTAAACAGAAAATGCCATGAGTTGATAAAATCCAGTCATCCTGAAAATGTGAACATCAAGTGTAATTATGCTGAAAGATAAGGTAATATGAACAACATAGGAATATATAGGTTCGAGTTGACCTTTTGAAACAATAGGAATACATAGGTTCGAATTAGCCTTTTGAATACGTAGGTTCGAGTTGGCATTTTACCGGCTCCTCCTTAAGGATTTGGCGTAGTCTTACCCATTGTAGGGACCACTAAAAGGGGAAGGCACAGTCCTCTTGGACTATAAAATGGGAGAATTCTCTTGATTATTACTAGTACTTGTAAATTGCTCAGAGTTTTAGAACATCAGGTTATGTGTCTCTCATTGCTGGGCATCATGCCAAACATACTTTGTGGCACATAGCGATAAATTAAATGGGAGTGATTTTTTTCTTAGCATCTGGCAGAGCACCCAAGATGTCCAGGTTTCCTTCTTGGTAGCTAGGTGTTTTGGTAACGGAACAAACATCCCAGAGAACTCCAGAATATATGAAACATTTGAGATAGTTTAGAGCTATTAAAATGTTTTCTTATTTATTGGCAAAGTCAAATTTTATTCAGATTCTAAAATATCTCATCTTATAAATAATAACAATATTTTAGATCTCTGTTATGTTTTACATGAATTGGACAAAGAACTGTGATACATATAGGAGTTGATTTGATTTCGACAAAATCACCTTAAGTTGATACAGTTGTTCCTCAGTATCCGTGGGGGATCCGTTCGGAGGCCCTGTGGATACACAAATCTGCAGATGCCCAAGTCCCCTATATAAAATGGTGAAGGACGACGAATATAGCAGCCCCTCTGTTTCTGTGGGTTTTTTGCCCACAGATATGGAGAGCCCACTGTATTGTCCTCATTAAATGAATGAGGGAAGCAAGGATGATAGCTATTAATACCTTGTTCAAGATTACACAGATAGCAAATGGTAGAGCCAGGATTTAACCC
Source organism: Phocoena phocoena (assembly GCF_963924675.1). Classification (NCBI taxonomy): domain Eukaryota; kingdom Metazoa; phylum Chordata; class Mammalia; order Artiodactyla; family Phocoenidae; genus Phocoena; species Phocoena phocoena. Next base: position 27,613,301 of record NC_089240.1, on the reverse strand, counting down.
AAGTCTTCTGATTCTAAAAAGGGATTAGATGGGTGTTCTTTCCCCAAACCTATGCTGAAGGGAAATAACATTTGAGATTCAATTACTGAAAGTGTATAAATCAATATATATGTAAACTAAATAAATGTATATATGCAGGTACACATTTATATGCATGATTATATTCTTATATATTCATGAATATATAGATTTATAGGTAAATCTTATATGTACTCCTGATGTATATTTATATCAATTACTTGTTAACTTGTGATGGTTTATCTCAATTAAGTTAAAATATATTGGGAATTTATTGAATCATGAGACTTAAAGATCCTTAGAGGAATTCATTCTTAAGCCTTAAGCAAAGTCACCTTTGAAACTTCTTAGATAAGAAGCCAATGTATGTTTAAACAAAAAAATCCAAAACCTTTCCAGCAGGAGACTCTATTCCCCTATTTCTCTGATAGTTCAGAGGTGGGAGTGTCTGAGGGAGCAGATCTCTTTCTTATGTTGCCACATTTGTAAGTTACTAAATGCCAGAGGTTAGGAATTCCAAGCACTGTTGGGTCTCTCTGAGGACATTCTCTCCCGAGTATATGTTTTATCTCCCTGACTGAACTGTAAGCTTCAAAGTGTGACTCCTTTATATTTGAATTCCTATAATTCTAACATTTTATTCTGAAAATAACAGGCACACCATAAATACTTACTGATTGAATGAACTGTCTCACAGGGTCGCTGGCAAATAGTGTAAGGCTACAAGCAGATATCACCTCCATGACCATGAATCACCAATTAGATAGAATTAGCCTGAAGAGATTAATAAAATGCCCTGCTTAAAAAGCAAACAAAAACCAAGCAAAACCCATGGCAAACACACCCAGACTTGGGAATGGTGAGTGATTTTTTCAATTTTAAGAAATTGAGAGTCTTTTTAATACAATCATCTCTTATAAATTGAACAGATTTTAAAAGCACCCTGGTCTGAGTCTAGTTCACATAATTCATCCTTGCAGAAAATGTACTAGGCCATGTGAAATATTCCTCAGTTCACTTCTGGTGGCTTGACTGATTTGAGCAAAATGAAAATGACATGTAAATAAAGAGTTCGTAATCTTTAGAAGCCCGAGTACCCCCCTCTAATCTTGAAAGTAGAAATTTGGATTCAGATTCTCTTTATCTTTTTTTTTTTAATGAAAATCTCTTTTTCCTTTTATCATGATGTCTGTTGAAAGGGTTCAGAGAGCTCAAATCAGGAAGTCATGTTATAACTTAAGACAAAATAAGAATGTGAATTTGTGTTATATAAAGAAAGCAGTGTATGACTAAGTAGCCGGTTGTCCCTAGGGGAAGTAGAATAAATATCAACTCAGGGCAGCCAGCAAGAAGTGCTATGGCCATTAACAACATTACATTCCCTGGCTTTACACTTCATTAGGTAGGTAATGAGTTGTACATACTTTAAGACTTAGAACAACCAGACTGACCATGATAGTTTGCATCAGTTAGTACCAACATCTGGGATAGGGACTTGGGAGACGCTTTAACAGTACTAATCATATTTTGTTCATGTTTTGATTAAATGGTATCATTTCATTGTTTTTGTGTCCTGGTTCTAAATATATACACCAGCAAGTTGCATGCCATTCAAAACAGGTTAACTGTAAATATATATTTTGAGCTAGAGATTATATATTAGGTCTTTATCATGAATATAGGAGCCAGATTCCTAATTCAAAATTCCATCCTCTGAAATCACTGGCATATACAGTTGTCTAGTTCAGATAAAAATTGCTGACTATATAGGATACCCAGGAAAACTGAGTAACTCCCTGAAATGGCCCAAGCCACCACCTTAAATACTACCTTCAGCTAAAGACAAAAGAAGATATTGGTAGTGGGAGGGAGGCCAATTATGGGAGGTGACCAGGAAGAGCACAGTGAACAAGAGTAAGGTTGTGATGCGTATTTAAATCCCTGTCTTCCCCATTGCTGAGAGTTTCTAAAGATTTAGAGTCATTCTTCTCTTCCTGGTACAGTGAGGGAGACTCCCTTACAAATGGAGATTTCCTTTATAAATGTAAATGTCTCTTACAAAAGGGTAACTTCTAATCAGTTGTCAGAGCTTTTCCCATGTCTCTCTTTCTTAAAAATAATCATCCTAAAATAATCCTTATACAAAAGAGGCATATTTTGGGGTGACAAGTTCTGCTCCCCTTCAGTGTTTACTAATTAAATTTTCACCTTCAAGCTTGTAGAAGGAAATTAAATACAGATTGACCCTCTTTTAAAAGAAATAGACCTGATGAGACTGATGACTTTCTTTTATAAATGTGTAAATCTGCAAACATTTTATAAGGACCTAATATGCACAAATAAATCAAATTGGATTTAACGATTATTTTACTCATTTCCCTAAAGCGGAATTATATTTTAAACTTGACCTAATATTTTTACTTAACAATTTGCATTAATATTTAAATTATGTGAAGGACAAATACAAGCTAAAATATTGAAATTTTCGTTCACACATTTATATATCAAATGTTGATTGTGTACTTATAGTGCACAAGGTTTCAGGCTAGGAATTATATGGTATTCCAAGGAAGCAATAATATACTCTCCTCAATTAAGGTGTTTGTTATTAAATACAAGTAAGATTATTATAATAATATTAGGAAAAATTTATAAATGCCACAGAAGAAATATAAACAATATTTTTATAAATATATGGGTTTATGATTTTTTCATTTATCCATTGTTAAGAAACAAATTACTGAATAAATTTGAAGGTCTAATTGGCTTTATTAGGTGGTTCAGGAATGGGGAAGCATCCCATCTAGCAACTAGAAGGGCACTCAAAGGGGATGTACAAATGGAAGGTTTTTAAAGGAAGGGTGAGGCAAGAGAGCAATTAGCAGAAGAAAAGAAAGGATTAGTTTTAGGCCAGGATGTCTTTTTTAGGGGGAAGGAAACTGCAGGAATTTTATCATGCAGATTGCTCTTCTTCCTCTGGGGGATGGAGTGGGCTCACAAGGCAGATTACTTCCTTGGTGTTGACCAGAAAATTCCAGACTAGTTGATTAAGATTACATTTTTGGTGAAGGTTGAAACTGCAGTGAGTTTAGGTATTAAATGTAGGTTTGGTATCATGGACTTTACCACAAGTAATGCCATTGCGGGCCTGTGGTTTTTCTCTTTAACAGTTTCCCCTTTTGATCAAACTCGCAGCCTAACAGACATGTAATCAAAATGTAAGGTGTTAGCTTCACTCTCAGCTGCTGCATTGCAGCTTTGTCGATCTTCGGCGTGGTACCTATAGGTCACGACATTTTTTGCTGAACTCCGGTGATATTCACACGCCAGATCTTCAGATTCACAGTCATTAACTTGGTCATTCTCTTCACTTATTTTCTTTCTTCTTTTTTTTTTAACACCTTTACTGGAGTATAATTGCTTTGCAATGGTGTGTTATTTTCTCCTGTATCACAAAATGAATCAGCTATACGTATACATATATCCCCATGTCCCCTCCCTCTTGCATCTCCCTCCCACCCTCCCTATCCCACCCCTCTAGCTGGTCAGAAAGCACCTAGATGACCTCCCTGTGCTATGTGTCTGCTTCCCACTAGCTATTTTACATTTGGTAGTGTATATATGTCCATGCAACTCTCTCACTCCATCCCAGCTTACGCGTCCCCCTCCCCGTGTCATCAAGTCCATTCTCTACGTCTGCGTCTTTATTCGTGTCCTGCCCCTAGTTTCTTCCGAACATTTTTTTTTTTTTAGATTCCATATATATGTGTTAGCATACGGTGTTTGTTTTTCTCTTTCTGACTTACTTCACTCTGTATGACTGACTCTACCTCCATCCACCTCACTACAAATAACTCAATTTCATTTCTCTTTATGGCTGAGTAATATTCCACTATATATATGTGCCACATCTTCTTTATCCATTCATCTGTCAACAGACACAGGTTGCTTCCATGTCCTGGCTACTGTAAATAGAGCTGCAATGAACATTGTGGTACATGACTCTTATTGAATTATGGATTTCTCAGGTTAAACGCCCAGTAGTGGGATTGCTGGGTCGTATGGTAGTTCTATTTTTAGTTTTTTGTTTGTTATTTTGTTTCCTTTTTTTTTTTTTTTTTTTTTTTTTTTGCGATACGCAGGCCTCTCACTGTTGTGGCCTCTCCCATTGCGGAGCACAGGCTCCGGACGTGCAAGCTCAGTGGCCATGGCTCACGGGCCCAGCTGCTCCGCGGCATGCGGGATCCTCCCGGACTGGGTTACAAACTCGTGTCCCCTGCATCGGCAGGCGGACCCTCAACCACTGCTCCACCAGGGAAGCCCTATTTTTAGTTTTTTAAGGAGTCTCCATACTGTTCTCCATAGTGGCTATGTCAATTTACATTCCCACCAACAGTGCAAGAGGGTTCCCTTTTCTCCACACCCTCACCAGCATATATTGTTTGTAGACATTTTGATGATGCCCATTCTGATGGGTATGAGGTGATACCTCATTGTACTTTTGATTTGCATTTCTCTAATGATTAGTGATGTTGGGCATTCTTTCATGTGTTTGTTGCCAATCTGTATATCTTCTTTGGAGAAATCTCTATCTAGATCTTCTGCCCATTTTGGGAATGGGTTGTTTATTTTTTTAATATTGAGCTGCATGAGCTTCTTGTATATTTTGAAGATTAATCTTTTGTCAGTTGCTTCGTTTGCAAATATTTTCTCCCACTCTGAGGGTGGTCTTTTCATCTTGTTTGTGGTTTCCTTTGCTGTGCAAAAGCTATTAAGTTTCATTAGGTCCCATTTGTTTATTTTTGTTTTTATTTCCATTTCTCTAGGAGGTGGGTCAAAAAGGATCTTGCTGTGATGTATGTCATAGACTGTTCTGCCTAGGTTTTCCTCTAAGAGTTTTACAGTGTCTGGCCTTACATTTAGGTCTTTAACCCATTTTGAGTTTATTTCTGTGTATAGTGTTAGGGAGCGTTCTAATTTCATTCTTTTACATGTAGCTGTCCAGTTTTCCCAGCACCACATATTGAAGAGGCTGTCTTTTCTCCATTGTATATTCTTCCCTCCTTTATCAAAGATAAGGTGACCATATGTGCGTGGGTTTATCTCTGGGCTTTCTATCCTATTCCATTGATCTATCTTTCTGTTTTTGTGCCAGTACCATACTGTCTTGATTACTGTACCTTTGTAGTATAGTCTGAAGTCAAGGAGCCTGATTCCTCCAGCTCCATTTTTCCTTCTCGAGATTGCTTTGGCTATTCAGGGTCCTTTGTGTTTCCATACAAATCGTGAAATTCTTTGTTCTGGTTCTGTGAAAAATGCCATTGGTAGTTTTTTAGGGATTGCATTGAATCTGTAGACTGCTTTGGGTAGTATACTGATTTTCACAATGTTGATTCTTCCAATCCAGGAACATGGTATATCTCTCCATCTCTTTGTAGCATCTTTAATTTCTTTCATCAGTGTCTTATAGTTTTCTGCATACAGGTCTTTTGTCTCCTTAGGTAGGTTTATTTCTAGGTATTTTATTCTTTTTGTTGCAATTGTAAATGGGAGTGTTTCCTTAATTTTTCTTTCCCATTTTTCATCATTAGTGTATAGGAATTCAAGAGATTGCTGTGCATTATTTTTGTATCCCACTGCTTTACCAAATTCACTGATTAGCTCTAGTAGTTTTCTGGTGGTATCTTTAGGATTCTCTATGTATACTGTGATGTCATCTGCAAACAGTGACAGCTTTACTTCTTCTTTTCCAATTTGGATTCCTTTTATTTCTTTTTTTTCTCTGATTGCTGTGGCTAAAACTTCCAAAACTGTGTTGAATAATAGTGGTGAGAGTGGGCAACCTTGTCTTGTTTCTGATCTTAGTGGAAATGGTTTCTGTTTTTCACCACTGAGAATGATGTTTGCTGTGGGTTTGTCATATATGGCCTCTATTATGTTGAGGTAAGTTCCCTCTATGCATACTTTCTGGAGGGTTTTTATCATAAATGGGTGTTGAATTTTGTCAGAAGCTTTTTCTGCATCTATTGAGATGATCATATGGTTTTTATCCTTCAGTTTGTTAATATGGTGTATCACATTGATTGAATTGCATATATTGAAAAATCCTTGCATTCCTGGGATAAACCCCACTTGACCATAGTGTATGATCATTTTAATGTGCTGCTGGATTCTGTTTGCTAGTATTTTGTTGAGTGTTTTTGCATCTATGTTCATCAGTGATACTGGCCTGTAGTTTCCTTTTTTTATGACATCTTTGTCTGGTTTTGGTATCAGGGTGATGGTGGCCTCATAGAATGAGCTTGGGAGTGTTCCTCCCTCTGCTCTATTTTGGAAGAGTTTGAGAAGGATAGGTGTTAGCTCTTCTCTAAATGTTTTATAGAATTCGCCTGTGAAGCCATCTGTTTCTGCGCTTTTGTTTGTTGGAAGATTTTTAATCGCGGTTTCAATTTCAGTGCTTGTGATTGGTCTGTTTATATTTTCTCTTTTTTCCTGGCTCAGTCTTGGAAGGTTGTGCTCTTCTAAGAATTTGTCCATTTCTTCCAGGCTGTCCATTTTATTGGCATAGAGTTGCTTGCAGTAATCTCTCATGATCCTTTGTATTTTTGCAGTGTCAGTTGTTTCTTCTCCTTTTATCATTTCTAATTCTGTTGATTTGGGTCTTTTCCTTTTTTTTCTTGATGAGTCTGGCTAATGGTTTATCAGTTTTGTTTATCTTCTCAGAGAACCAGCTTTTAGTTTTATTGATCTTTACTATCTTTGTCTTCATTTCTTTTTCATTTATTTCTGATCTGATCTTTATGATTTCTTTCCTTTTGCTAACTTTGGGGGGTTTTGTTCTTCTTTCTCTAATTGCTTTAGGTGTATGGTTAGATTGTTTATTTGAGATGTTTCTTGTTGCTTGTGGTAGGATTGTATTGCTATAAACTTCCCTCTTAGTACTGCTTTTGCTGCATCCCATAGGTTTTGGGTCATCGTGTTTTCTTTGTCATTTGTCTTTAGGTATTTTTTGATTTCCACTTTGATTTCTTCAGTGATCTCTTGGTTATTTAGTAGTGTATTGTTTAGCCTCCATGTGTTTTTTCTTTTCCTTTTTTTGTTTCCAAGCAGGTAGGAAGGAGATATGCATTTCAGTTTGAGACTTCGCATTTTTACTCTGGGAGAAAAGCCCTTCCCACGAGATTTCATTTCATTGACCAGAGACATGACACATGGATGCCAGTAGGTGCTAAGGATTCTGGGAACGTATGCACTGCACTTTCTAGCCTGTCAAGTAGAGGAAGAGAAGCGAGTTGGTTTGCATAGTGAGTGAGTCAACCTACAGTATCTGCCATGGTGTTTAAACAATTAATTGAAGTAATAGCTACCATATATTTCCTATGTATCTGAATAGGCCAAGTCTGATCTCTTTGCCCCTCAGTGTGTCCACCTCAAAAAGAGGAAGATGCTCACCTGAGATACATGTGAAAGACTTTTGCCAACTCTGCAGTGTGGAAAATTCAGGGATAATGATGATTATTTAAAATCCCCCCCACTTTTCTATACTCTGGCTCATGATCTTCATGTGCTGTGATTAAGTCCCTTTCACAGTGGGCCCCATGAACTCTACTACTAGCTAGTTTGACTTGTCAGGGGCCAACATCTGAGGCTGTGTTCCTTCAAAGCAGAGCCAAACTGGGGATTCTTGTGCAAATGATTCATTGAGGAGATACCGCAGCAGAGACCTGTAAGGGAGGGAGGGAGGGAGGGAGGGAAGTACAAAGAAGGCAAAGAGGTAAGGAGAGATGGAAACACAGCTGAGCTTCAGCCTGACCGGGGAGGAACTAGAGAGTTCCTAGATTCAGGGGCTTGGGCTTTTATACTCCCATTTCAGTCAGTCATTGACCTTTGGCTGTCCTTGTGCATAGGGATCATAACTCCCAGGCATTGTTAGACTAGGCAGGTCATCAGCCAAGGGCAAGTCTCTGGAGACAGGCACAGGTGGAAACATCAACAGCCAGTAATTGTAGAAGCTGGGGGATGCTTCAGGCCAGGTACAGAAAGATCCGGGGAGGTTGTCAATGGCATCTATTACAGATGATCTGAATCACTGCAGTGTCTTCTATCTGACCTCCCAGTCCTCAGTCCTGCTCTCCACCAATCCATCTTCCCTTTCTGCCTGAATGAAGAAAGTTTGGGAGGGAGCTGGAAAAGGCTGGGAAAGCTGTCTGATTGGAAAGTAAGGAGACGAGGAGAGAAGGCTGAGTGGAAGCATCTGATGTGTTTGTATTTTTTATGTTTATTTTCCCTGTGACTGATATCTAGTATTATAGCATTGTGGTCTAAAAAGAAACTTGATACAATTTCAATTTTCTTAAATTTACCAAGGCTTGATTTGTGACCCAAGATATGATCTATCCTGGAGAATGTTCCATGAGCACTTGAGAAGAAAGTGTATTCTGTTCTTTTTGGATGGAATGTCCTATAAATATCAATTAAGTCCATCTTGTTTAAAGTATCATTTAAGCTTTTGTTTCCTTATTTATGTTCATTTTGGATGATCTGTCCATTGGTGAAAGTGGGGTATTAAAGTCCCCTACTATTATTGTGTTACTGTCAGTTTCCCCTGTTATGGCTGTTAGCATTTGCCTTATGTATTGAGGTGCTCCGATGTTGGATGCATAAATATTTACAATTGTTATATCTTCTTCTTGGATTGATCCCTTGATCATTATGTAGTGTCCTCCTTTGTCTCTTGTAATAGTCTTTATTTTAAAGTCTGTTCTTTCGTATATAAGAATTGCTACTCCAGCTTTCTTGTGATTTCCATTTGCACGGAATATCTTTTTCCATCCCCTCACTTTCAGTCTGTATGTGTCCCTAGGTCTGAAGTGGGCCTCTTGTAGGCAGCATATATGTAGGTCTTGTTTTTGGATCCATTCAGCCAGTCTGTGTCTTATGGTTGGAGCATTTAATCCATTTACATTTAAGGTAGTTATTGATATGTGTGTTCCTATTACAATTTTCTTAATTGTTTTGAGTTTGTTATTGTAGGTATTTTCCTACTCTTGTGTTTCCTGCCTAGAGAAGTTCCTTTAGCATTTGTTGTAAACCTGGTTTGGTGGTGTTGAATTCTCTTAGCTTTGGCTTGTCTGTAAAGGTTTCAGTTTCTCCATCAAATCTGAATGAGATCCTTGCTGAGAGTAATCTTGGTTGTAGGTTTTTCCCTTTCATCACTTTAAATATGTCCTGCCACACCCTTCTGGCTTGCAGAGTTTCTTCTGAAAGATCAGCTTTTAACTGTATGGGGATTCCCTCGTATGTTATTTGCTGCTTTTCCCTTACTGCTTTTAATATTTTTTTCTTTGTATTTAATTTTTGATAGTTTGATTAATATGTGTCTTGGCGTGGTTCTCCTTGGATTTGTGCTGTATGGGACTCTCGGAGCTTCCTGGACTTGATTGACTATTTCCTTTCCCTTATTAGGGAAGTTTTCAACTGCAATCTCTTCAAATATTTTCTCAGTCACTTTCTTTTTCTCTTCCTCTGGGACCCCTATAATTCTAATGTTGGAGCGTTTAATGTTGTCACAGAGGTCTCTGAGACTGTCCTCAATTCTTTTCATTCTTTTTTCTTTATTCTGCTCTGCCATCGTTATTTCCACTATTTTATCTTCCAGGTCACTTATCCATTCCTCTGCCTCAGTTATGCTGCCATTGATTCCTTCTAGAGAGTTTTTAATTTATTAAAAATTGTGTTGTTCATCATTGTTTGGTCTTTAGTTCTTCTAGGTCCTTGTTTAACATTTCTTGTATTTTCTCCATTCTATGTCCAAGATTTTGGATCATCTTTACTATCATTATTCTGAATTCTTTTTCAGGTACACTGCCTATTTCCTCTTCATTTGTTTGTTATGGTGGGTTTTTAACCTTGCTCCTTCATCTGCTGCGTATTTCTCTTTCTTCTCATTTTGCTGAACTTACTGTGTTTGGTGTTTCCTTTTCACAGGCTGCAGGTTCGTAGTTCCCATTGTTTTTGCTGTCTGCCCCCAGTGGGTAAGGTTGGTTCAGTAGGTTGTGTAGGCTTCCTGGTGGTGGGGACTGGTGCCTGTGTTCTGGTGGATGAGGCTGGATCTTGTCTTTCTGGTGGGCAGGTCCACATCTGGTGGTGTGTTTTGGGGTGTCTGTGAACTTATTATGATTTTAGGCAACCTCTCTGCTAATGGGTGGGGCTGTGTTCCTGTCTTGCTAGTTGTTTGGCATAGCGTGTCCAGCACTGTAGCTTGCTGGTCGTTGAGTGTAGCTGGGTCTTAGCATTGAGACGGAGATCTCTGGGAGAGCTCTTGGCGATTGATATTATGAGGGCCTGGGTGTCTCTGGTGGACAAATGTCCTGAACTGGCTCTCCCACCTCAGAGGCTCAGGACTGACCCTTGGCCAGAGTACCAAGATCTTGTCAGCCACACGGCTCAGAAGAAAAGGGAGAAAAGAAAAATATATAAAATAAAAAATTAAATAAAGTTATTAAAATTAAAAAGAAAAAATATATATATAAAAAGGAAGAGAGCAACCAAATCAATAAACAAATCTACCAATGATAATCTCTAAATACAAAACTAAGATAAACATAAAAATCAGAAACTAGTCAGTCACATACAGCGAACCCCAAGTCTGCAGTTGGTCCCAAAGTCCACCGCCTCAATTTTGGGATGATTCACTGTCTATTCAGGTATTCCACAGATGCAGGGCACATCAGGTTGATTGTGGAGCTTTAATCCGCTGCTCCTGGGGCTGCACAGAGAGATTTCCCTTTCTCTTCTTTGTTTGCACAGCTCCCGGCTTTCAGCTTTGGATTTGGCCCCACCTCTGCATGTAGGTCGCCCTCTGGCGTGTGTCCTTCACCCAGACAGGAGGGGGTTAAAGGAGAGGCTGGTTAGGGGTTCTGGCTCACTGAGGTGGGGGGAGGGAGGGGTAAGGAATGCAGGGTGAGCCTGTGGTGGCAGAGGCCAGAGTGATGTTGCAATAGCCTGAGGCGCCATGTGTTCTCTCGGGGAAGTTGTCCCTGGATCCCGGGACCCTGGCAGTGGCGGGCTGAACAGACTCCCGGGAGGGGAGGTGTGCATAGTGACCTGTGCTCGCACACAGGCTTCTTGGTGGCTCCAGCAGCAGCCTTAGCATTTCATGCCCGTGTCTTGTGTCCGCGCTGATAGCCACAGCTTGCGCCCGTCTCTGGAGCTCATTTAGGCAGTGTTCCGAATCCCCTCTCCTCACGCACCCCAAAACAATGGTCTGTTGCCTCGTAGGCAGCTCCAGACTTTTCCCCGGACTCCCTCCCGGCTAGCTGTGGCGCACTAGCCCCTTCAGGCTGTGTTCACGCAGCCAACCCCAGTCCTCTCCCTGGGGTCTGACCTCCGAAGCCCGAGCCTCAGCTCCCAGCCCCGCCCGCCCCGGCGGGTGAGCAGACAAGCCTCTCGGGCTGGTGAGTGCTGGTCGGCACCGATCCTCTGTGCGGGAATCTCTACGTTTTGTCCTCCGCACCCCTGTTGCTGCGCTCTCCTCTGCGGCTCCAGGACATCCCCCCTGCCCCCTCCCCCCCGTGTCCGCCCGCGGAGGCGCTTCCTAGTGTGTGGAAAGTTTTCCTGTTTCACAGCACCCTCCCAGAGGTGCAGGTCCCGTCCCTATTCTTTTGTCTCTGTTTTTCCTTTTTTCTTTTGCCCTTCCCAGGTACATGGGGAGTTTCTTGCCTTTTGGGAAGTCTGAGGTCTTCTGCCAGCGTTCAGTAGGTGTTTTGTAGGAGTTGTTCCACCTGTAAATGTATTTCTGATGTATTTGTTGGCGGGACCGTGATCTCCACGTCTTACTCCTCCGCCATCTTGAAGGTCCTCCCTTCACTTCTTTTCTGATGTTCCAGTCTTAGGGAGATCTTTTCCATGCTGCTGAGTGTCTGTGAATATGCATTTAAAACTTTTGAGAAGATACAACGTGCTGGGGGATTATTATGAAATCTGTAAGCAGGATAATTTCCAATGTCTAGAGTGCACTTTGAAGCCCTAGTCCCTAAGACCTAATACAATCAAAGGAAGACAACTCCCCCCATCCCACCCACCCATCCAGCATTGAAGGAGTCACCCTTTTAAGCCAACTGGCCTCCTCAGTGATGTTATGTAAGTGAGTTTCAACTTCCCCAGTGGTGTCAATCCAGGAGTAGCAGGTAGTGTTGGCACATACCAATATATCTCTGCTTAGGTAAAAGAAAATCAAGGGCTATCTTATTATCAAGAACAGCTTTGGCCAGAGATTTTAAGGATTTGTGTTGATCACCTAGTGTCTTAGCAATGGAATCTGCAGCGTCTCTATGAGTTAGGGAAAAGTTCCTGATCGTGATGCCGAAAACTTGGCCTCTGTGCACCGGTGCCAAATTGAATCTGGGAGACAGGGTTTGGGGTGAAGTAGAAAAGATTGGCTTTATTGCTTTGCCAGGCAAAGGGGGACACACCAGGCTCATGCCCTGAAAAACTGTATTTCCCAACCTAGGGGAATTTGGTGAGGAGTTTTATAGCAGTGGCTCAAGGGCTGGGTTGCTGATAAGGATCAGGGTGTGTGCAGGGCCTGCATTCCTTTAATCTGGCCTCAGGGGGTCTCCTGACGAGCTCCTGTGGTTCTTGAGGTTATCAAACTGTGACCTTCTCTCTGGAATGAAGAAAGCTTCATCAAGGAGTTAACATCTTCCATTTGTTGGGGGTTTTAGTTCTGCAAAAGAGCTCAAAGATGCTGTTCTGTGTATCCCTTGAGGAGGAACCAGGACCCTGCCCCAAGGCTACACTATTGTTTCTTGACTGCTTCTCCCTTGTCTCTGCATCCTGTCTCTTCCCTGATTAGCAACTGTTTGAACCTGCCCTTTGGAACCCGCAGGGAAAGCCATGGAGGCTGAAGCCTGTATGCTACAAAGAAGAAACTGGGGACACAGAAAGCTTTCTGTGCCTAGGAACGCCACAGGGTCCTGCTCGATTTTAATCATATTCTCATCTCTATTAACTCCTAACCAGGGAAGTAGGGCCCTGCCAATGGAGGCAATTCTTGAATCATGAAGGCCTCCTGGTAGGTACTTTTTAGAACAGTTAGGGGAGCAGTTAAATGACATAGGAGCCATAGCTCAGCTGTGCCCTAATCGTCTAGGTATTCATAGGCCCAAGGAGAAAGATAACCACCATAGACAAAGACAAGACCTGCAGGGTGCAAACCATCCCTGTTAAGGAACTAGTGTTAATGGATTTATTCACAGGGACTGCTGCTTTAACATGTTCAAGCCAGGGGTAATTCAGGTTTTTAGAGCATGTGAGAAGAGAATTTCCTAGCCTGAAAGAAAGAATTATTCTAAATTCCAGAGTTTTCCCCCCTTAGTAATGGCCTGGGAGATACAGATGAGGGTGTTACATTTCCAGGCTAATGCCAGAGTGAAGAAAAGAAAGGGTTTCATGTTTAACTAATGTAGGAAGTCTTGATCTACCCTCTTGGATGGAAGCAGTGTACAATGATGTCAGCTACTTCTCTTCCTCACTGATTTCCTTCAGAGGCCTCCAGCATCTGTACAGACCAGGTGTCGGAGCTTAACTGTGAGATGTGTACCTGAGGCTCAGTACCTTTTAGTATTACAGCAGTGTCAGGGGTCCGGAAGTACTTGGTAGGGTCCCTTCCAACAGGGCTCTACAGCTACCTTTGTTCTTAGTGATTTCAAGTCAGACGGTGGGAGAAAATTGAAATGTTAGTTTGGCGAGTCATAGCCAGATATTTCAGGAAACCAGAAGAATTCAGGATCCTGTCCAATTTACAGAAGTATAACAAAGACTCAAATACAATTAAGAGGACTAGAATCTACTATGCACAAAGGTGCAAACAACTTTTCTCACTACAATTACCCCCATTTTTTACCAAAGATAATCACAGTAAAACGATTTAGTTTATAGTTAATTTGTCCTGATTATTTATATAAGTGCAGCAAGAATAATGATTGACCACGTAAATTTTTCTTTAGGACTGCTTTGCTGGAGTTTTGTAAGCAAGGTACCAGGTCGATTTTTCCAAGCAGTTCCTCGAAGCTATCTGGTCATATCTGAGTCTGTGCTTGTCTCTCTCAAATATAATATTCCAGTCAAAGCCTTGGTAATGTAGCCAGTGTTTCTAATTGTGTCCTGTTATAAAAAGAACAGATTCTTATTGAACTTATGCAAACAAATATATTGTCATGAAAATAAGTATACTCACAGAGCGTTTCTGAATTCTGGAGGGATCAAGTAGGTAGAAAAAGTAAATATTTCATCTTTGTTCATGAAGGTATACTTTACCAAATTACAGTAAATCATAGATAACTTAAGTGAAATGGTATCCTTAAATCTGGAAAAACAAAACATTACAGATCCTCCTCAGTTCATGTAGTCCCACGTAATTAATACATGTTCTGCTTGAATCCAGTTTTTCTATCAGTTCTCTTGACCTTCCCCGATGATTGAGGGTGATAGGGGCAGTGATAATTCTAAGAAGTCTGCCAGGTTTCCATTAAGGCTTGTATGATTTGCCCAGTGAAGTGGGTGCCTTGATCACTGGAAATTATGGGAGGTATACCTCAAGTGGGAAACACATTTTCTAACAGTTTCTTTGCCACTGTGAGGGCATCAGCCTTGCAATGGGCCAAGGCTTCAGCCCATCCAGAAAACACACATACAGTAGCGCGAACACGTGGATAACTCATACTAAGTGGCAGTTGAATGAAGTCCAGCTGCAGGTGTTTAAAGGGTCCAGAAGTAGGAGGTCTCAGGCCTCTAAGGACAAAAATAGTTTTTCTTAAATGCACTATGGTGGGTGTAGGAATGCAAAAACCAAAAAATGGGGACTGCCAGGATGCTAGGACGAACAAAGCGGCCATCGTGGGCTTCCCATATCCCTGACTGTTTAACTTACAGCCATTATTTACCTATCTTAATTTCTCTGATTCAGGAGGAGACTGTTGCATGTTACATCAGGATGGCAAAAATCTGGTACTAAGAGGTCATGTTTTGCAGAAGCAGAATTGACTTGATCCAGGTGTGCCACAGTCTTTATAGATTCTATTGCAACTGCCTTTGCATGAAGGTCAGCTAGGGCATTTCCCTGATACTCAGGTTCAGTCTTTTTAGTGTGAGCCTCGATTTTGGTGGCAGACAACATTTTTATGCCAGGACGTATCGGACTTCCAGGAATTTCACACAACTTCTGGAATACTTATAACACATACCTGTACAGAAACGATATAAAGAAGGCTTAATGTTACTCATTTGACAATGCTTCCCATGTAATTTAACATATCAAGTAAGCCTAATTAGTTTAATCTTTTGGAATGTCCTAAGGGTCTTCTGGAAAAAAATCTCAGTTTCTTTCAAGTCAAAAACACTTCAGTTTTAGAATTTCATTTTGGGAAGTTTAGCAAAGCTATCAAAATATTTGAACTCTTGACTAATTAGGATCACAGATTAGTATGAAACAATACTTAGCTATCTATTCAGCAGTTGAAGGAAAATTAAGTTCTAGTTTTACATTAAGTACACTATTGATATTAAAGCTTAATTTAAAAACCCTTAGAATAGAAATTTAATTTTTGCTAGCCTGATTACACAAGGAAAGTGTTTCTTTCTCTCTTCAGCCTTTTGTATACTTTTGGTTTGTCCTTCATAACCAGAAGTTCTAGCTTAGACTAAATTACTCTCATTTCCCTTAAACAAAAATGTGTCTTCATTCCTCATATGTTTTCTTAACCAAAAACACATCCTACTTTCCTTGCATATAAAGATGTTTCCCTTTTTAATTAGCTTTAATTATGTTAGAATTCTTAACTCTTAGAAACTCTAATTTCTATTAAAAATTTAGAAAGTAAACAAGTGTGGACTATCTCTTACACTAGCATTCTTTGGATTGACAGAATTATAAATACTTTTTATAATTTCTAGAAACGTGCTTTGTCATAAAAATTTCTCAGCATGGCACAAAGCATGCTTACTAATAGAACCAAATTTATCTTTAGTTTCTCTGTAATTAGAAGCTAAAAGTAGATAAACCTATGTTCATTGTATTTTTTTCTCTTATTTGGAAATGCTCTCGATAGCCTTTGAATTCCCATCATTTAACTTAGCAGACTCTTAAGATTTCAAGTCACTGAAAAGATCCGGGAAACTGTTTCTAAGTACTTATACCATAAAATACAATTGTTGCTAAAAACTTTATCTGTAAACTCTTATTCCAATTACATCTAAGTCATTTTTCGCCCAAAACAGGTTTAGGTTACCTATGAAAACATCATAACAAGTTATTTTTCTTGCTGGCAAATTTGTAAGCCTAGGTAGAATAGACGTATGCTATTTAATGCTGATAACTCTAAAGACATGTTTGTTTAGTGAAACCAACAAACTTAAACTAGCTTTTATTTACTAAAGAGTATCTCAGATCACATGAACTTAAAAGAATCACTTGGGTTAATTTCTGAGGACAGTTTTAGCTAATCCTTACGAGCACTTGACTTTCAACCCAATGAAATGGAGCTCTTTTACAAATTAATTTTCATAATACCATCCCAAGGTAGAGAAATACCGCACATCTACAACATACGTATATGTGTAGACATACAGACAAACACATAGACAGACACAGAGACCTTATAATTACTGATATTTGTGGAGCAGATTTATAAGGCTTCTCATTAGCCCGTTTTCCAAGTATCTCCTTTTTCTTTCCTTCTGATGAGAAACATTTGCATTTCAAAGAATGGCTCATAGAGAATATAGGGAGAGAAAAGCTACATCACAAAGACACACAGAAGGTATCCAGGATTCCTCCAAGATGGAGTTTTTAGGGGGCATATTTGCAGGACATTTCTGCTTATGAGGTCCCAATAGCTCCAAGTATTTTGAGATAAGGAAGGGCAGTTTGGGGATTGGCAGAAAGGACTGAAACACCTATCCGCCTATTATTGGAATGTTTCTTTCCCTCTGGGTACATTTAGCTTAGAGGAGAAGGCCAGAGTTCTGTCAGACTGGTGGCCTCCCATTTTATTTTTCTGCTTTTTTATTTATCCGCTAACCTCAGGAGGTAATCCATTTATTAAAACTTTTGAGGATCCTCCCTGGGTTAAGAAATTCTTTATCTATGGCCCTTAGATTGGCCTTTGACCTAGGAGTGAAAGGTATCTGAGGAGGTAATCCTCCTGTAGCCTCAGGTGGTCTTCTTTTTTTTTTTTTTTTTTTTTTTTTTTTTGCGGTACTCGACCTCTCAGTGTTGTGGCCTCTCCCCAGGCTCGCTCGGGATGCGCAGGGTCAGCAGCCATGGCTCACGGGCCCAGCCGCTCGGCGGCATGTGGGATCTTCCCAGACCGGGGCACGAACCTGTGTCCCCTGCATCGGCAGGCAGGCGGACTCTCAACCACTGCGCCACCAGGGAAGCCCAGGTGGTCTTCTTTTAAAATGCAAAGTACCCAAATAAAGGATGACAGAGGGGAGTGGTAGAAGTTATATATTGCTCTTATAGTCTTTTGTTTAGGGCACCTTTTATTTCTTTAATTTTTCATTAGCCTTTTTCAATGAATCTTTCAATGAAACTATTTTGGAATTTCCAAATCTTTTGGACGCTTCTGCATGATCTTTGCTTTTTAAGTGCACTTTTTCAATGATTTTATTTCTTTGGAATGTTCTCCATAATGGCCATTGTAATTCTAGGTTGTTTTTAGTAAAACTTCGCCATTTTGTTAAATATGTACAGTTTCTGGGACCACAGTTCTTCAACAAAATAAGCAGGTGTGCTGGAAGGTAGCCTGCTCAACTCTGGATATAAAAGACCTCATTTCTTGTAGCTGGGCCTTCAGTTTTCTCAGAGCCTCACTAATCAGCTTCCAGCACTTCCGAGATTCCGCTTAGCAACTGACCTTTATTTAATATCCACCTGAGGTCTGCCACTGGACCTTGTCCAGTTCTCAAATCAGACCCAGTCTAAACTCGGACCCAGTCCAGTTTTCAAATAGGACCTAGTCCAACTCCAGCAGCAGCCACCACCAATTTCCATGGAACTTTGGACTGGGGGAAAGGGTTGAATCGACAGACCACAAAGAATGGGGACCGGGGACTGATTGCATACAAATGGAGAATTGCAGCTGCCACCATCCATTCCCAATGTAGAATCTGGGGAAGGATTTCAAACGAATGGGGAATGGCAGACTAAACCATCAGCAGTTCCCAAAGTTGAATCCAGGGGCACAGCTAAGGGCTGGGGTTTTGCACCTGGGGAATTCCAGTCTGAAAGGCTAGGGGCTTGGTTCCAGGCAAGTCCTCTGCCAGCTCAGTTGAGCCCTGAACTGAATCATCTACCAGCTCAGGCTAACCTGCCCAGTAAAGGAAAGCCAGTCAGATCAGGAGCTCAAACGCTGAAAGAGCAGAGCTCAACCAAGAGGAACTCACTAACGGCCCTCAGAAGTGGAAAGACAGTGGGCTCAAAAGGGTGCGTGGGGTACCATGCCTGTGTTTCTTGTTGTCCCTGAATGCCAGTGAAGTTCACTTCCCATCGCTGCCACTGATCTATTAAAAAACAAAAATTCAACCGAATGAACTTGAAGATATAATTGGCCTTTTAGATGATTGATGAATCAGGTAGCATCCCATCTAGCAACAAGAATGGCACTCCAAGGGGTTGTACAGAATGGAAGGTATTTACGGAAAGAGTTGGGCAAGGGAGCAGTTAGCAAAAGAAAGGATTAGTTTTAGGCCAGGACGTCTTCTTTGGGGGGGGGGGGGGGGAGGGAATGGCACAGGTTTTCAGCCTGCAGACTGCCTCTTCTTCCTCTGGGGGTGGGGTGGAGGTCTCATGTGGCCGGTTACCTCATTGGTACTGACTAGAAAACTGTGGACTGGTTGATTAAGATAACATTTCTGGTGAAGGTCAAAACTGCAATTAGGTATTAAATCTAGGTTTGGCATCATGGACTTTAGCACAAGTGACGCTATTTTGGGCCTGTGTTTTTTCTGTTTAAAACTATTCATCCCTCTGTACATCCATGAGTTTATTCATTGTTCATTACTTCATTTAATAATGATTATTTCTTGACTATTGGGGTATATAAAAGTGCATAAAATATGGATCCTTTCCTTTTATAAAAGGGTTGGTAATCTAGGGGGAGACAGATGTGTACACACAGTAACTTTGATACAAAAGCGAAGCATAAAAGCAAGTTACGAGTAAAGTAAAACAGAGATGCAAAGGAGAAAGAGACCTGGCTCCAGGAGGGTAAGGTCTGTGTTTTGTTTAAAAAAATTAAATATAGATTTCTCAAGTCCTAGGCCAGCGCTCGGCACAACAAAGTAAGTTGTTTTGTTCGGGGGCGGGGCAGTGGGGCAGCAAATGACGCTCAGAAACCGCGATTGGCTTTGCCAGTAGTTTATTTGACAGGGCTTCACTGTGGGGATTTTACAAGCCAATAGCATACAGGGTGATGTCTCTTAATAAGTCAATAAAGAAATAACATACTCTAAGCAAATGATAGATTAGTTACACTATTGTTCCAGGCAAGGGGAGATAAAGGAATAAAGTCCAAATCTAGTGAAGGTGTACCTTTTCTATGGGTTTAGGGTGGTTTCTCAGGAGAGAGGCTTTGCCAGCTGAGAGCGGACATCCAGCTGCCAGTGAAATAATAAGGGGTAGCTTGGCCCTGACCCAAACTCTCAGATATTCCTTACAGATTCTCAGTATTTATAGTCTAAATGCCCCCTTGCTTCTCCACATGTTCTTAGCAGTAAGCCCACTGCGAGAACCGTCAACAGCTGAGGTGATGACGTCCTGACGCAGCTTACTTCATTCTTATATCAAACCAACTTTACTCCTAAAGGTAACTTTCTTTTGTCTTTGGACAAAAGTGGATTAAAACAACTTCAGTTAAGTCATAAGCGAGTTGATTTGAAGTCATATCAAACCAATGCACAACAATAGGTTCAGATGATGTGTTGACTGTCTACTGAAGTAATAGTGGAACAGTGGAACGTATCATGGAAGAAGTGAATCTGGAGCTGAGCCTTAAAGCCGAGAGAAATACATTTCAAGTGGTAGATAGATTATAGACCTTCAGAACTGGAAGAGACCTTAGAGACCATCTAGTACAGTGTTTCTCCTACTTTCTGTTTTCATTGTTAGAGCACTGCTCTAACAGTCTATCGATAAACACTTTCATTTATAACAGGATGCTAAATTGGAAATGCCTGTGACTGAGGTGCTATCAGTAGCAGACCACCAATGTGCACGTTTGGAAGGGAGATGGATAGAAAAAGATCCAGAAGATAGTGACTTGGAAAAAAATTGAGGTTTTCTTGGGGAAAATGCTGCTGTTGAACACTACCCCTTTTTTACAGTCCCCCACTTTCACGAGGGGAGGCATTGACCTTCCCATTTTAAGAGACGAGTTTCTTTAGGAACACCTGGAGGAGAACTTGGAGGAGTGGCTCATTGGATTCCGAGTTTGTGAGGGGGGAGTGATTGACCTTGCCAAAATTAAATAACGACAACAAAAA
This sequence comes from Phocoena phocoena, assembly GCF_963924675.1. Taxonomy (NCBI): domain Eukaryota; kingdom Metazoa; phylum Chordata; class Mammalia; order Artiodactyla; family Phocoenidae; genus Phocoena; species Phocoena phocoena. The sequence continues at coordinate 27,592,739 of NC_089240.1, read as the reverse complement.
TACATTTATCTGGATTCAGTACAGGAAATAAAAGAGCACCAGTGATTGTCAAGTCTAGAAAAGCTTCATGAAACCCCCCTCGATACTTAACATCAGCCAGACCCAAAAAGCAGAACGTCATATTCTAACAATGACAGTACTGAGCCGAAGAGGAGCTTTCTGCTTCCCTTCCCTCTCCTCCCTCCACTCCCATTCAACCCTGTTAGGAAAGAGCAGCTGGTGCATGGGGCAGAAGGTGAGTAAGAGGAAGAGAAGAAGCTCTCTGTACCCCCCTGCTCAAGGTGGTGAGGGACCTGGCCCAGTTGCAGCCTCTCCAAGTCGGGGGAGAAGTCATATATGTGAATTAAGTTTGAAGTGTTAATGAATGTTATTAGACTGGAAATTCTAATTTTAATGTCTTAAAATGACAGCAGGACTCTGTATTACCTTACAATGGCCAGAAAAGACATGGGACCTCCTCGTATTTTCACCCAGGGAGCAAGCAAGAACTACCCCCTTGAGCAGATTTAAAGGGAGAAAGAAGACAGATAAAGTTGTCTTTACGCTTATATGCCATAAGTCCTGATTATTCAACATACAGCTTACACCCTTTACATGTTTTTGTTTTAAAGGGAAAGGAAAACAATGTAAAGGGATTTACATCAGGATACAGATGAAGGTGCAGTTGACTTTTTAGTGGAACCAAAATATTCTGATCAAGTGGCACCGAAATAGATTATTTAACTGGACAAATTAAAAACTCTATAGAATACTAAAATTAACGGTTAGTCAAAGACATGGATTTCTGGAAGTGTGTGGTAACCTAGGAACAGTGATACAGCTGGAATGTTGCCTCTTAAGGATTATCAGAGAGGGTGGCTGGCTGCTCAGTAGGACAGTGGTGGTGGTAGGCAAGCCTGCTTCATTATATAACAGAGGGTGACATTCCGATTCTGTTTAGTGCCCCATAGGGGGCGCAGTTCGCACAGGATGGTGATAATGTGGTGGGCTGAAAGAGCCTCCCAAGAAACCATGCCGATGCTTAATTAGTGAGTTACTTCCCTGTTCCATCAAAATGTCAAGATCAGACCCACAACTGCACATACTTTTTTTGTCATTTTCTTACTTTGAACATGTTTACACTTCTCCAAGATCCATCCTTATCCTCTTGTCACTTAAAAATAATTTGTCAGACAATTTCAGTCTTTGTTAACTCTCCTATAAATTTTAACAATACTTCTATACACACACTTAGCATTCCAGAGGAATATTCTTCAAGACCATGGGGATCAACAAATTTTCAAATGCCATTACAGTGTCTGTGAGGTATGTATTTTCTGCAAAATGCATAATTTATAATCCTCATAATAGATCTTTTACAGATGAAGAAAATGGGGCCTAGGAAGTTTAAGTAAAATAGGTAACAAGTGTCCCAATTAATATTTGAACTCGGTTCTGGCTAATTCCAAAGCATGCATTCTTAACTCTCTTTCGTGTATTTGTTTTCTATTCTTACTGTGTATGCTATACAGGTTTCCCCATGGGGCTCCTTTTCAGGGTCTTCCTAATACTTAAAGTCACTTGTAAAATGAGTACTTTCTTTGAATGAGAAACCCATTAGGCAGAAAAAAAACAACTTGGCAATAACTTTTAGGCATTAACCGCATGGCAAGTAATTATCAGAAGACCTAATGCTTTGAGCCCTCACAAGTGTGATCTTAAGATAATAGCGTGAGGCTTGCTTGCATTGTGAACTTTCTTGATGCTTTATATTGTGATATGCTTCATGGATTGGCTTCCTAAAAAAGATCTGTAAAGCATTCCGGGAAGGTCTGCCAATTAAAAACCGGAGATTGGCTGAAGGCTTGCAGCAATTAAAGTTTGAATATGGATGGTGCCAAATTGAATGTTTCCCTGGCAACAGATTTTTCCTTAATAACTTTTAGATGGGAGGGGGAACGTAAAAGGAAACCATCTTTCAGCATATGTATAGTCCTACAACATGTTTGCAAATTGATTTTGGAAGCTAATTTGTACTTAACTAGTGATTGTTTTAAGTGGATCTGAATATTACTAAATTATGCTGAGGAAATATTTTGAGAATAACAGAAATAAATTCTAGGAACCTTATAAGGACATAAAAAGTGCATGGTTTTAAGAAAACATTTCTTGGTCTGTAACCAGCTATCCAAGGTATTTATTTATTTATTCATTTATTTTTGGCCGCACTCTGCGGCACTCTGCGGCTTACGGGATCTTAGTTACCCAACCAGGGATCGAACCTGTGCCCCCTGCATTGGGAGCACAGAGTCTTAACCACTGGACCACCAGGGAAGTCCCGGGATTTTATATTAAGCACAATTTACCATTGTCAAAGATTTCTGGATTCTTAATGTCCGTTAAGATCAAAAGTTTAGAACATAGGTATAACCAAGGAAAAAGTGATATGTATATCATGGATTTGGAGTTGATCTTGATATATATCATGTTATATGTGTTATTAATATATATGTTCAGGTTTATGGGTTAGTTTTTCATTATCTGTTTAAAGATATTTTTAAATTGTTGATTGTTTAAATCGTTTCAGGAAGTACCTCCTAAGGAGGTCATTGATAGTGTTTATATCATGTGGTGTGTTACCATAGATCTAATATCTGGTCCTCAGCTTTGCATAGCCAACGACTGGATTTTAATAGTTCACCTTGAGGTGATGAGTCTCTGGGGGACTGACTCATACTACACAAACTCACATGAGACTGGTTTATTAATCATTTGAAAGAAGAGGTAATAACTTGAAATTATTATTTTATAGCACAGCATAAGGCTATCAAAAAAATTAATAATGATAATTTGTTCATAGTGCCCTCCCCAGTGAGGACTATGCAGAAGACCAAGGTTTGATGGTGACCAAAGAATTGGAGGAAGGGTAATGCTGTATCATTAAAGGCTGGTTCATTAAGTGAGAGAATCTAGATAAACTTCCCACCTTTACTGTTCTGGATGACTTCTACTATAGAAATAAGAGAAACAGATAATTTCTCTCAGATGGTACCAAAGACATAATAGCAAATGCTTGCGCTTCGGCTTTCTTTTTAGATTGCATGCAACATGTCTTCCTCCCCACATGTGCACACTTACCTTCCTCCTCTGGCTATTGTCTCTCACAGAGCCATACAAAACTCAGGTATGTTAAGTAGATGTAAATCAATAGTTGGAAATTTGTGTTAGTCACATTATTACCCATTGCTTGCTTGACTGAAGTAGGGTACGTCGTCACCAAAACCCTTACGAAACAACTCTTTCCACAAGAATTTCCAGCCCCGGTGGCAATTCCAGGACTACCACCACAAGAAATTCTGACATAATAGGGATATGAGGTGGTCCTGGGAATCTCCATTTTTATGAAGTTATCCGAGGCTCAGGCAGGTTATTTTTACAGATGACTGATACTATCCACCACGTCCTTTTTGTTTCTCATTTTACTTTTAGATGATAATCTTTTTTCTGGCTTTTTCCAAATTTCTGGAATTTTAGGACTCAGAGACTCTAGGAACTTGTGCGTGTAAAGAGAAACTTAAAGAGCTATAGAGGTAGAGATATGTAGGTACATAGAAATAAGACATGTGCATAAAATAGAAATAGACATGTATACATAGAAATAGAAATGTGTTGCTTAAAACTGTAAAAAATACATTCTTAAAAATGTAAATTAAAAATATTAATAATTCACTATCAATTGAAGATAGCATGATAAACTTGAATGAAATAAGGACCCTGGAAAAAATGTATCCCTTCCTCCCCTACCCCATCCTATCCCTCCCCCTCCCCCCACCACATGAAGTTCTACAACTCAGCACGGGGTTAAAACGTTAAAACCAATTCCTAACCCAGGTAAATAAAGGAAAATGTTTATGTTCTTCCTCAGTCTTTAATTATTTTCCCTAGATTAATTTACAAATGGTAATCACACGTAAGAACAAGTATTATTGCCCTATAAACAATACAGCGAAGAATCAGATGAGAATTAAGTAAAAATAAAGGGTACACTTTCATTAAAGACCCAGTTCTCATGACCTAGTCCCAAACCCTTTGTACTCTGCACTCATTCCTTGAATTGACTCTCTTTAGAGCTGCAAAGGTAGGAATATGACTCACATACAAACATTCCAAAAGGTTTGATTTGAAAAACCTCCTCAAAAGAGAGAGACAGACAGAGATAGAAACAGAGATGGAAAGCGAAGGGAAAAGGTAAAATAGCATTGTTTGATCAGAGATGGAAACTGAGTAATGAATTTGGTTACTAACCACTTAAGTATATAGCTTTTATTTAAGCTTGTAATTTGGTTCTGTATCATGAGAAAATGATTAATAATCTAAAATACATACTTTTTTAATACTATCTAATGCTATAAAGATAGTAATTCAATTTTTGAAGAATGTTTCTTGTTAAAGGTTGGTTTATGCCTACTACTGAATTTCACAATGTTTATTAGAAGTAGTTTCAAATAGTATTTAACGGCATAGAGAAAGAATAATTATAACATTAATGCTAAGTTTAAAAAGTAAGATATGCATAGTAAGTGAAGTAAGTCAGGCAGAGAAAGACAAATATATGATATCACTTATATGTGTAATCTGAAAAATAATACAAATAAATTTATTTACAAAACAGAAACAGACTCACAGACATAGAAAATAAATTTATGGTTACCAAGGGTGGAAGCGGGGGGAGGGATAAATTAGGAGTATGGGATTAACAGATACATACCACTGTGTATAAAATAGATAAGTGACAGACATTTACTATATAGTGCAGGGAACTATATGCAATATCTTGTAATAACCTGTAATGGAAAATAATCTGAAAAAATTATGTGTATACACACGCACACACACACACATATATAATTGAATGACTTTGCTCTGCACCTGAAACTAACACAGTATTAGAAATTAACCATACTAAAGTTTAAAAAGTAAAAATAGGATATGAAATTATTTATGCCATATGATCCTAATTTTGTTTAAAAAAAAAAAGTAAGGAAGAAAAGAAAAAGAGAGAGCCAGCAGGACACATTATAACTGGAAGGAAATACTTTAAAATTTTTCACAGCTATCACAGGTGGAATTTAGGTGAGTTTAATTGTTTTCTTTTGTATCTATCTGTGTTTTCCCAATTCCATACAATACAATGTATTACTTTTATACACAGAAAATGTTTTCAAGTATATTACACAGGGATGGTGTTTCTCAACCTTTTATTAATCATTGCCCTGTAAGAAGCTTTTTAGAGTTTTATTTGCTAATCAACCCCCCATGAAATTTTGATAACATAGATAGTCTCTATATCTGTTTATATTGTGGCTCTTTGGAGGGTCACAAACCACTGTGACCCTTAGATACATCTAAGACTTTTTGTTCCTCAAGAATCAATTTTAACCCCCTTGGGACACTATTGCCCTGTTGAAAAGATATGCACTACTAGCCCAAGAGCCAGAAGATTCTCATTCAGTAAGTTTTTAGGGGTAGGAACAAAGTAAGTACATTTTTAAAATAGTGGTCAGGTGTTTCAAAAAGAATGTATAAATGCATCTACTTAATGTTATTCCAAATTTTTCAGAAACCTGAAATATGAGCATTTATCTATTTTTAGGAATAATACTAATGATGGAACATTTTTACACATTTACAAATCTTTAAGAGTTTACCTTTTTTTCCCTACTGCCAGGAACATATGACTTTGAACACAATTTAGAACAACTTTCATGAAATATGATTTCTTCCTTATCTTTTTTCTTGACCTGTACTTTGTTATCTTTTCTACCACCTACTTCTGTGTAGGTCTTTTCTTTTCATCATTGCTTATTTCTTTAGTTTTTCTTTCACAAAATTGAAGGAAGATGTGGGCTTAGTATTCTGAATTCATAGTTCCATTGTGGTTATTAGAACGTGAACTAAAACCTTGCAAGCACATGGTACCATGTATATAATTTTCAACATTCAGACAATTACACAAAGGCCTCTGAGGATTCTAGGGTCATTGCTGAAGCTATTTTTTTTTAATCCTATAACCTTTTCTCATTGTTGGTTAATTTTCAGAACATAGACGTTTTCACTTTTAAGGTTAAAAAAAAACCCTGATGAATGGAAGAACTATTCAGCACAGCAGGTTATAAACCAATTAGGATGATGATGTCTTGGATGGAGATTTTCATGAACCTCTCACATTAGCTATTTCAGCTTTTTTTTTTTTTTTAATGTTCAAAGTAAATAGAATAATGAAGAGGCTATTTAGGAAGGTCTGGACTCGGGGGGGAAAAAACCTCTTTCATTAGGTTCCAAATAACAGCTAGCTTAATAAGCAGCAAGAGACAGAGGTTTAGTATAGAAAAAAAATAAAAGGATAAAAAAATAAAGCAATGAGATTAGAAGGTCGGTAATATCATTGGAACTGGCAGCAAGGCAGGTTCATGTGAGATTATTTTGTTTGGGGAAACAACTATACTAACTTTGTTCTGAACCTCTTGCCAATGCCTGTCTTGAGAAAATTTAACATTCTTTATCTGTGTGTACCAAAATGCCTAAGGACAGAGCTGTTACCTAAACTTTATTCAAATTGAGAGAATTCATGTACGAATTTGTGGCTAACGTCTTAGTCAGTGTACTACGTAATGTCTACTGCTTCATAGCACGACTTTCTAATTTTCAAGAACAGTGTAGTAACTGCTTACCAGCCAAGAGAAAGGCATGGGACCATATTTGTCACTGGAGTCAACGTTAGTTCTGCCTATGGTAGTTACTTAGGTAAAGATAAGTTTGTTCCAAGCTGGGGCTTTTCACTGGCACTTGTTATGCGTAATAAGGAAGTGCTTTCAAGTGGACCCTGGAGTATAGGGAAACTAGAGTCTGATGTCACCAAGAGGAATGTTGATGAATTCAAAGATAGTGAAAGAAAGGAGGGGAGTAATTTTGATAGAAATGGTAGAAAAGCAGGAAACATGGCAGAATTGGGAGGAAATAAATCTTTAGAGATTTTACAAATTGCAAGCTCCTTTTAATAATCAGATTAAGATTGTAAGTATAGAGTGGATAAAGATCCATGTTCTGACCTGGCTAGCTAATTAGTAAAATCTTCTAGTCCAGTTTTCACATTCTTCATTTTAGCATATTTCTGTATGATAAATTATATTTCCAATGGAAACCTTCTACTCCTGTTGACTAACCTGACTCCCTGATACTTTGCCTAACCTTCTACCTTCTACTTTCTTGTTCCTACTTCTTTCAGGACTTTGCACGCACAATAAGGCAGCTCATATTCCTTAAGTCTCCTATCTGATTTTGCTTCTTGAATTGCCAAAGTGAGCTCTACAGACATTTCTGTCATTTCTTTTTATACCTAATCCCTTGTGATCCATGCTCTAACCACTTCACTGAAGCTGTTAATGACCACCAAAGAGGGCTGACTATGTGCATTCTAGTGACTACCTCTCAAGCTTCATCTCCAGAGCCTTTGCCTTGAACACAGGGATAATGTAACCTTTCCCAATCTCTCATTTCAGTTTCCTGCATTTGGTCTGCCTCTCTCCAGAATTTTCCCAAGGCTTTGCCTCTGTCCCTTACACTCATGACTTCAGTATTCATCACTATATGAATGACAGCTCTCATCATAACACCTCTGACCTCTTATCTGTTTTATCCATTCCATATGGCAAGCTGTCTACATTACCTTTCTTCTTGGGGATTATTATAACCTTATATTCAACATGAAATTGTGTGTTCATGTCGATGTCCAACTGCAACCTTTTTCACCATTTTTAGATACAAAAAGGGTCAACATTTCTGTCCTACTTATTTATCGGCAAACGACTCAAAAGTCAAGCCAAAAAAAAAAAATACTCAAGTAAGATTTCCCAACAAAGAGGCTTTAAGCAAAGAACTTGCAGGTGTCACATGTAGGCTGTATTCTAGAAGGAGCATAGTGAACTAGGCATACATACCTGACTGGAAAATATCGGTCACAGTCTGTTAGTTCCATCTTTTCCTGTGAGAGGGAAAAATCATCATATGACAGGGCCAGAACTTCTATGACCCCTTTCAAGAATTTAAAGGTTTTTATGACCCCATTCATTTCCTGTCAAAAACTTTCACGAAGTACCCAGGCAATGCATTTTATACAGAGGGAAGAACTTAGACAAAGTCCTATATATTTAATCTTCTAAATATCTTACTGATCTGTTCTTATCTTTCAATCTGCCAGCCATCAGGTTTTACCTGGACCCCTATCCTAGCATCTCACGCTGTTTTTTTCTGTACCTTTTCTTGCCCTCCCCTCCAATCTGTTCTTTAATTAGCAGTATGACTAATATTTTGAAACCCAGGTCAGATGGTGTCACTTCGCTGCGTGAAACCTTTCAGTGGATTCCAGTTGCCCTGCAGACAAAGGCCAAAATCTTTACCATAATTCATAAGACCACTGGGAGCTATGAAAGTCCCCTCATTTAGCTTTTCTTTCTAGTGAGTGATACATTCAGATAAGTGGATTCTCTTTTAAGGACATAGATTCCAAGTGCATATGAATATTGAACTAGGTATTGATAGTTTACTTATAAAATGTTTACTATTCCTTATGCAGCTTTGATTTTGCATCCATTCTAATTCAATCTCAAGCACATATGGATTATCAAGAAAAAGGTTTTAATAAATGATTGGATAGACAAAGGAACAAATAAATGAATAAATGTATAAAAACAAATCATTATCAGACAGTCAGATGGCTATTTATAAGAACTTATCAGAACAAAAGTATAATCTTGCTTAAGACCAAATTCAGGCAATTTTTGTGTCTTTCTGTTTTTGGTTAAAAAAGCATCCGTTTTATATGTTTTTTTTAACATCTTTATTGGAGTATAATTGCTTTACAATGGTGTGTTAGTTTCTGCTTTATAACAAAGTGAATCAGCTATACATATACATATATCCCCATATCTCCTCCCTCTTGCATGTCTCTCCCACCCTCCCTATCCCACCCCTCTAGGTGGTCACAAAGCACCCAGCTGATCTCCCTGTGCTATGCGGCTGCTTCCCACTAGCTATCTATTTTACGTTTGGTAGTGTATATATGTCCATGCCACTCTCTCACTTTGTCACAGTTTACCCTTCCCCCTCCCCATGTCCTCAAGTCCATTCTCTAGTAAGTCTGTGTCTTTATTCCCGTCTTACCCCTAAGTTCTTCATGACCTTTTTTTTTCTTAGATTCCATATATATGTGTTAGCATATGGTATTTGTTTTTCTCTTTCTGACTTACTTCACTCTGTATGACAGACTCTAGGTCCATCCACCTCACCTAAATAGACATTTCTCCAAAGGAGATATACAGATTGCCAACAAACACGTGAAAGAATGCTCAACATCATTAGTCATTAGAGAAATGCAAATCAAAACTACAATGAGATATCATCTCACACCGGTCAGAATCGCCATCATCAAAAAGTCTAGAAACAATAAATGCTGGAGAGAGTGTGGAGAAAAGGGAACCCTCTTGCACTGTTGGTGGGAATGTGAATTGATACAGCCACTGTGGAGAACAGTATGGAGGTTCCTTAAAAAACTACAAATAGAACTAACATACGACCCAGTTTTATATGTTTTTAAAGGATTCTGTTCCCTTACTGCAAGTAGTATAGGCACAATGCTATTCTGTTTCTCATTTTAAAGGAAATAATAATAATACCATATGCTTGTTGACAGCTTTGCAGTATAAAGCACTTTGCACACAGATTACCTCATTTTAGATTTCTCTATTTCTTCTTTTGCTATGGGGATTCATTTTAAGAATTTCCTTTTAAAATTAAGGCAGTAACACTACTCAGTTCCTGTATTTCTTAGCAACACCTTCACTAGGATATTGTCTCTCTCCTGGGTCTTTCTTCTCCAGATGCACAGTTATGATTTATCCAGAGGTAAATGGAAATAGTAGGAGCAATACACAGAATTTTTTATTGTTTCTTGTAAACTCAAGCATTGCATTTTAGGAGCTGCCGTACTATTTTAGGAATTGCTGTACTAATGTTCAAAATTTAGTTACATATTTTGGATGAAAGAATTTTGTCACTTCAATTGGGCTTATTAGAAGAGGGAAAGAGTTACTTTTTATCTCCGCCGTATTTCACATCATTTACTATAACATTCACGAGTTGCTGAGGTTTAAATAAGCAAAGATTATCTCAAAATGAGACCTGAAAAGGGCAATTCAAGTCTCTCATCCACTTTCCTTTTTGGCGTTTCAGCCAACACTTTAGTCTAAAACATATTTTATAATCATTGATCCTGTGTTTGTCTTGATAACCAGACATATTAAATGAACGAGAATTGATTGATCTTTATTTTTGATCTCATATTTTGCATTTCTGGAGAAGCATTTGAAGGGATCAGTTGACGCTATACTTCATTAATTCATTTCCTCTTTTTCCCCTTAATACAGAAGCCCCATTTTCATAAAGTCTAAAAAAATTGGAACATGTATTTTGTTTTTATAACTTTGATTAAATGAATATATTTGTTTTGTTTATATATTGTATGTTTGTGATTATTTTTGTTTTTTCAGTAGTGCATAAATTCTTACTTGTGACTTAAAAGTTGTGTTCACCCTTTCCACACATTCTTTTATACTCCCCTCATGTCAAACTTGTGTTGGGCCATGAGTATAAAAGCACATTCTTTGTAGAGAGGTGGATGAACCTAGAGTCTGTCATACAGAGTGAAGTAAGTCAGAAAGAGAAAAACAAATACCATATGCTAGCACATATATATATGGAATCTAATTTAAAAATGGTTCTGAAGAACCTAGGGGCAGGACAGAAATAAAGATGCAGACGTAGGGAATGGACTTGAGGACACAGGGAGGGGGAAGGGTAAGCTGGGAGGAAGTGAGAGAGTGACATGGACATATATACGCTACCAAATGTAAACTAGATAGGTAGTGGAAAGCAGCTGCATAGGACAGGGAGATCAACTCAGTGCTTTGTGACCACCTAGAAGGGTGGGATAGAGCGCGGGGGAGGGAGATGCAAGAGGGAGGGGATATGGGGATATATGTATACATATAGCTGATTCACTTTGTTATAAAGCAGAAACTAACACAACCTTGTAAAGCAGTTATACTCCAATGAAGATGTTAAAAAAAAAAGGAATGAAGTACTAATATACCCTAAACATGGATAAACTTTGAAAACATCATGTAAAGTGAGAGAAGCCAGACACAAAGACCACATATTGTATGATTCCATTTATATGAAATGCCCAGAACAAGCAAATCTATAGAGACAAAAAGTAGATTAACTCCAGCCAAGGGCTGGAGTGGGGAGCTGGAGAGAAATGGGTAGTGACTGCTATGGTTTTTGGGGGGTATGATGAAAATACTTTTAATTTCACAACTTTGTGAATATACTAAAAACCATTGAACTGTATACTTTAAGTGGGTGAATTATATAGTCTGTGAATGTATCTCAATAAAACTTAAAAAAATAAATAAAAACACATTTCCTCAATTCAAGTAATTACCTTTTGAAAGGTAAGACAGACAATAAATAGACAATTGCCAGGTAGGGTAATAAGTGTGTTTAGAGGTAAGGATGTGAATTCAATGCTCTGGAAATCATAACATAGGATACCCTATCCAAGCCCCTGAAGCACACAAAACTTGGGTAGGGTGGAAGAGAATGGTCAGGAAAAAATGACTAGTGGCAGTGACTTTTGAGCGGAGTGCTACAGAGTGAAAAAGAGTAGAGAATATTCTGGGCAGAGGAAAAGCATAGACTCATGTGAGACATGTGATAACATCCTGCATGTAGAGGACTCCTACGTGGCTGAATAGGGTTCACAACAGGTAATAGAAGTCAGGAAACTGGAAAAGTAGACAAGGGCCACATTACAAAAGATCTTGTAAGTCAGGTCAAGAGTTTTGATTTTATGCTGATAGCAATGGAAGGGTGACATTAAAGGAATTTAGTAAGTGATGACAGACTCAGATCTTCATCTTCAAAAGTCTTCTCTGACCAAAATTCTGAAGATAGATGGGGAGTGCAAAAGGCTAGTATTAAAGCAGTAGTTCTCAGTCCTGGCTGCCCATTAGAATCACTAGGGGGAGCTTTTTAAAATCCAGTGCCTGGACTCCACCCCAAACCAATTAAATCAAAATCTTTGGGAATAGGGCCCAGACACTGGTAGTTTTTCAAGCACCCCAGCTGATGCAAATGTGCAGACAGGGTTATGATTCACTAAATAAGAGAGAGCATCAGGAAGCTTTTAATTAAAACAGTCTAGAGAAGAGACAGCTGGATGATAGAGAGGTTAGAAGAGCCATTAAGGAGGTTGAATGAATGACTTGGCACCTTGGTTAAAGGATAAGGAAGAAAGAGGAATCAGGCATGATTTGTAGGTTTCTCCTTGAATGACTAGGTAGAGGAACAGATGTGTGTCAGTGATTAGGGGAGAGGAAGGGTAAAGATGATGTGATCAATTTTGGATATGTTGAATATTTAAAAGGGATCTTGTAGGCGTTTGGCTATGTGAATATGGAGCTCAGGAGAGAGTTCTTAGGTTAAACACAGATTCGACTATGATCGCTGTATAGGTAGTAAATGAAACAATATGAACTCACCAGGGAGTGAATGAAACAATATGAACTCACCAGGGAGTATATGTAAGTGAAAGGAAAAAAGGTCCAAAGGAGACCTGTAGGGGATAACAGTGTTTTAAAGGTGAGCAGAGAAGGCTGAGGAGTGGCCAAAGAGGTAGACTAAATAACCTTTTAAAATCTTGCAGTGTCAGTCATTGCAAGATTTCAAGGAAGGGGTTTCAAGGAGGGCTCATCAGTGACGGCAAGTACTGAAGGGAGGTCTGGAAAGATAAAGACTTCAGAATCTCCAATGCTGTGGTAATTTGAAGGTTATCGTTAGCATCCTCAAAAGTAAATTCTGTGGCAAGAGTGAAAATTCAGTGGATTGAGAAGGGTATGTAAGGTGTGAAAGTGGAAATAGTGGATGTAGACTCTTCTCAGACTTTAATGTGCATACAAATCACTTTTGGACTCTTGTTTAAAAATGCAGATTTGATTCAGTAGGTATAACATGTGGGGCCTGAGATATTGCATGTCTAACAAGCTCCCAGGTAATGCTGCAGCTGCTGGTATACAAACCATCCTTGAAGTAACTCTGGTGTAAATCACTCTTTCATGAAGGAGAAAGGATTGGCCAGAGGGGGTGGAGAGCCAAAAGGAAGAATTTTTTATTTTGTTTTTTGTTGTTTTCTTTTTAGATGAGGTTCTAGACTGAGATTGAAGATACAGAATGGGTAAAAAATGGAATCACTTGTCTTAGGAGGTAGAAGAATTTGGAATACTGAGTACAGGAAGGGAATTAGGCATGAGTAGGGGAGACACTAAACCTAAAGAGAAGAAGGTAAGGAAGACTAGAAATACAGAAAAGTCCATTAGTAGACAATACCTGGCATTTTGCTTTTTAACCCGTGGTTTCTGTTCAAGGAATTATTTATTATTTTTATTCCTTAACTTGATTGGCTGGACTGTGGAGTGTGCTTGTGAGGATACAAGTGAGCCCACTTGGCTTTTCAGGTATAACCTGCATTTTCTGCACTCATCAAATCAAAGTTTGAGTGACAAGGTGTAGGGATGAAATTCAGTGTGTGTTCAGGGCAGGAAAAAAATGTCTTTTTTTATTCTACATATTTAAAAATATTTATATTCCAACAAATGCATCAATTTTGATGTGCAAATTTGCAGTGATGAATGGGTTTTATGTGTGCATTGCATGCTAGTGACATGGTAATAAATCTGCGGTGCTGGAATTATAATGGTACCCTTTAGCTCCACTTTAATGACCTCTTGCTGAATGAGTTGTGAGTACTTTATTTGCTACATTTGGCACTTAATTAGTTGAGGGTGGGGCAGGCTGGAGAGTGGGATTATCCAGCGATATGTTGTGTCTATATCACATTTAAACAATTTCTTTTCTATGTCTTGTGAGTGACCTAAGATTATAAGCTGAAATATTTTTGCATAATTATAGATAAAGCTACTCCCCCAACTTTAAGCTTTCATCTCAACCAATGGTTCCCCCTTGCCAAAGGAAGCCATTATCTTTTTAAGTTAATTCATTTTAATGATCAAATAAATCACATTTCAATATCTGCCTGTTTATGTAATTAATACAATAACTTACATGTTCCATTATGACTGGATGTTGGTATTTTCTTATAAATCTGTGACTATCTAACCAGTGGCAAAAATGCAATCCTTTTACCTTAACTCATCTTTCAATATGGGAACCAACACACACTTTCCTATCTTTTATAACCAAAACAGAATGAGCTTTTGTCAGAGGACTAACTTACTTTCTCTCTGAGAATATTCAGCATACTTTTAAGGAGGTAATATGATCTTTGACATTCTGTTGATGAGGAAATTAAGAGACCAGCCTGAATTCCTTTTCGAGCTCCTCTCCATATACATGTGACTTTAAGCAAAACATTTTGTCATTTTCACTACTATAAATTCTGTTTACTGTCTTTTAAACTTCTATACTCCATAGATGGTAATTTTTTCTTAATTGGAAAGTGGCCTTAATAACTTAGAAATGTGTTTAAATAATATGCTGCTTTGTGCTTGCTGTGTGAGAGCATTTTATCTAACATTTTATTATGAAAAATTCCGATACACAGAAAAGTGGAAAGAATTGTCGAGTAAATATCCCTGAACCCACCACCTAGATTGTGCTGTACAAATTCATGCTTTCTCTGCCCATCAGTCCTGACTATTTTCTGATGCATTTCAAAGTAAGTTTAGAGACATCAGTACCCTTTACCCCTAAACGCTTCAGCATGTGTATCATTAACTAGAGCTCAGCATTCATTTACAGTTCTTTTTGTTGGTTTATTTGCTTACTTGTATGTCTCTGTGGGGCAAAATGTGCAGAGTCAAAAGTACAAATCTTATGTGTACCAATCAACGAGTATTGTTGAATGGGTGCACCTGTGCGACACATGCCTCTATCAAGATAAAGAAAAACACTATCACCCCAGAAAGGAAAGAACCTTTGGATGTTAATTAGACTTACTATGGTGATCATTTCACAATACATACAAATATCTAATCATTATGTTTATACCTGAAACTAATGTAAGTTTATATATCAATTATATCTCAATTAAAAATATTAATAAATGAAGGGAAATTTTTTATGTTGGCTTGAATTTTTTTCAACTGAATTTTAACATGACTGAATATAAGATTGCCAAGTTGTATCACAGGAATAGTCCGTCCAGGGGAATGATTTGGATGTCTGTATGCTATTTGTTCATCCAGGCACTGGAATGACTTAGTTCTTCCTAATAGCCTTGTAAGATGAGCTTCTATCTCTGACAGAAACATAAAGTAACGTGTATTTCACAGACTTTTAGAGCTGGAAAGAACCCCAGGGGTCATCCAGTCTACTAACCCGCTTTGCTTAATGGCTCAGGATTTTGAAAGTCCAATGGTGGGCTTCCCTAGTGGCGCAGTGGTTGCGAGTCCGCCTACCGATGCAGGGGACACTGGTTCGTGCCCCTGTCCAGGAAGATCCCACATGCCACGGAGCAGCTAGGCCCATGAGCCATGGCCGCTGAGCCTGTGAGTCCGGAGCCTGTGCTCCACAACAGGAGGGGCCACAACAGTGAGAGGCCTGCGTACCGCAAAAAAAAAAAAAAAAAAAGTCCAATGGTGTTACAAAGTGCATAACTGCCTGTCTTTACCCCTGTAATTAGGGGCTAGATACTTTGCCTAGTGTCTTGCGTCCATCATTTCCTTAATCTTCACAGATTGTTAATCTTCTTGTTATTATTATCCCCATTTTACAGAGAGTAAACTGAGTGTGAAAATAGCATTAAATTACTAATCTTTGCCATGTTCAAACTAACCTTAAATGTTAGACTGATATTATAAAATATTTTTACCTTAGTTATTGGGTCTGGGTCTGTCTTCCGTGAATTTAAAACTAAATGCTTGGCTGTTCCTGAATTCCAGTTTTGGGGGGACTTAGAAAGGAAACATATCTTCAAATTAGTTGTAGCAGCTAGGATTTAATCGTTTGCCTATAATTCCCCTCTCTTTTCACCTCTGTGTTCGCACAGCAACCACGTTCCTCCTCTCCTGTTCCTAAATAGATCAAATGCCTATTCGTACTAGCTACGTTCGACTTCATAGTTAGTATATGCTTCTTCCTCTTCTTAATGGGTTTAAGTTGAGACTTCTCTTTGCAGAGCTTAACTACAGATAAGACTTCTACAGAACCATGTTTAAATTCCCTGTGGAAATAGGAGGAACACATCTTAATATTTCCTATAATTTGGGTTATTATTATTTTGACTTTCTCTGGTTCCTTATAAGTCTTTGAATGTAAAACATTGAGATATACTCACATTACTCAAGATATAGTTGTATCCTAACTTTATACACGAGTAGAACAATGATGATTTCTTTGTTTTCAGCTCCCTTCTTGATCATGCCTAGCCTTTTGTGGACTACTTTGGCCTCAGGGAACTGTCTGTTGTGATTACCATATCTTTTTCCTGATACTTAGAAATGGTTCAGAGTTTATTGTCTTAACCTCAGTTGGGAAAGTTTTCCTTACAGTTGACCACGGTTAAATATATGATACTTTTTACCCATTCAAATGACCTCAAAAGATTTACCAGTAGTTTAGCTCTTTAAGCTCAGTATTTTCTACCTGGAATCATTCAGACCCACATTGAGACCCTCAGAGTGCCCCCACTAGCAGATTACAAATGTTTGCTGAGATTATTGTCCATTTTGATGACTATAGTCAGTTTTGCAATTGAGGAACTTGAAGTTGTGCCGAAGCAACTTTTGCAAATTACGATACCTATTTCATCACAAATCCAGGGCTATAACCCATTATTAACTGCTGGTCAAGGTTTCTTTCTAAAACTTAGTCACAGTAACTTCTAATTCTCAGACTGTAACTTGAGTGCAGAAATTGGAACAGAGTTGTTCTTTGTTCTGTAGCAATATATATTCAAAAAGGCAAACATCTTATTTTTGTAGATAACATTTTTCCCTAGAAGAGATGTTGAGGGAATTAATATCAGTCAAGGTTGTGTATCGATAATCAAACATAGCTAGCTTAAAAACTTGAAGTGAAAGATTGGTTAGTACTCAATCAACTGAACTGTTTCTTTCTCTGCAGTATTGTGGTTCTTGACATGATTGCTTAGTTTCCAATGTGACACTTCTGGAGATCCATAAATCAGGACACATGCTGAGCCCCAGTCTATCATCCTGAGTCCTAGCATTCGTTATTTATTCCTTTCATTATCCAGCATCTACTTACTGCACAAACCAGTTGAGAAGCTTATCATGTTGGACCTCTGAAAGAAGAAGTACACACATTTGGGTAGCTCTTCAGTTACCAACATGCACAGATTATCTGAGTTTATAAGCATATATTTTATTATTATTTCACTTTTAAATGTCAGATGAATCTGGTATAAATATAAATCTACAGAATGGGACACAGTACACTGCCATAATATATCTTTGGTCTATCAGTAATATCCTGGATGGAGTGTTGCAAGAGTCGTGAAATCCTGTAGTTTGAATTGTTTCATTCCTTGACAAAACGATATAGATAAAAAACTTGTAAATTTTTCTTTTCTATGTATTCTGCAGGGTCTACTCTTAGGATAGCTGTATCAATCAATTACACTGCCTTTTTTTTTGTTTTTTTTCTGGCTGTGCCGCACGGTTTGTGGGATCTTAGTTCCCCAATCAGGGATTGAACCTAGGCCCTCAGCAGTGAAAGCGCAGAGCCCTAACCACTAGACCGCAATTCCCTACACTGCTTTTTTAAAATTGCATAACTCATAGCTGCTTCGTCAGTCTCTATGTGCTGATTTGTTTCTGTGAGTCTAGTCTGATTCACTGTCCAATGAGTATTTCTCAAATGTTCTTTATCACACAAATCTAAGCCCTCAATTTTAATGTTCTTAGCAAAAACCATTGCACCTCTTATTATCATTCATATCTGCCCAAGTGATACGTATTTCACACGTTGCAACCCTTTTAGAAAAGATTAATTCTCCAAAGTTGTATGTAAAGTACATTTTACAAGTTGAAAATATATTATTAAATTTTTATTGAAGTACAATATACGTAAGGAAAAGTGCATATAACATAAATGTCTAGCTTGGTGAATGTGCACAAACTGATTGCAAGTGTGTAAACAGCACTCATATCAAGAAAAAGAATATTACCGGAACCTCAAAAGTCCCTGTCATGTCTCTTTCAGTGACTACCGGTCCAACAAAGGTAACAGCTATCTTGACTTCTATAGTCATCTTACTTTTTCCTGATTTTATACATTTTATAAATAGAATAATACAGTATGTCCTTGGTTTTGGCTGGTTTCTTTGCCTCAACCTTATGTTTGTGAGGTTAATACATATCATTGAATATAGATGTAGATATTTAATTCTCGTTGCTGGATAGTATTCTGTTGATAAACTTGCCGCAATGTAGTTGTCCATTCCATTTTATAGTAGATGGGAATTTCGGTAGTTTCCAATTTGGGTAATCTTCTAATTTAGTACATGTCTTTTGGTGAATATAAGTATGCATTTCTCTGGGCTATATACCTGGGAGTGGAATGCAAGTCAAATAATATTTTAAATATCTTTGACAAGTTGATTAGAGAAATCTATGGTGTATCCTTTTGTAAAGAAAATAATCTGTCTGTAATTTCTACTCTGCAAAATGGATTCTCACATATGGTTAGTTATTTCACAAGGGGCGATACATCTGCTGTCTTTCTAGTATTCATCGAATTGTACTTATGTTAATAACAATATGATAGTTTATTGTTGTTATTATCCTCTGGAGCTCAGGATGTTTCAAATATTGAAAATGCCCATAAAAATATCATCCAATATACACATGTACTTTTCTGTGTTACTCAGTCTAAAATTTAATTAAAAAGACAGACTGAGGCAAAAAGACATGCCAACAGATTCTCTCTGACCTACAGTTTATTTTAAGAATGTTAGAGGTCACTGATTAGTTTTGGCTTACAGGATTCCTCCCCCCCCCCCCCACAGTTATTTTTAATTTATGGATTTTTTTTTTTCTTTTTGCTGTACGTGGGCCTCTCACTGTTGTGACCTCTCCTGTTGCGGAGCACAGGCTCCGGACACGCAGGTTCAGTGGCCATGGCTCGTGGGCCCAGCCGTTCCACGGCACGTGGGATCTTCCCGGACCGGGGCACGAACCCGTGTCCCCTGCATCGGAAGGCAAACTCTCAACCACTGTGCCACCAGGGAAGCCCCCAACTGAATCATTTAGACAAGCGGTATAGCAGGTTAAGGGCTAGAGGCAGTGGGTTTATGAGACAGAAAAAACATTGTGAGCAATTCTCGTATCAGACAAAATAGACTTTAAAATAAAGACTGTTACAAGAGACAAAGAAGGACACCACATAATGATCAAGGGATCAATCCAAGAAGAAGATATAACAATTGTATATATTTATACACCCAGTACAGGAGCACCTCAATACTTAAGGCAAATGTTAACAACCATAAAAGGGGAAATCAACAGTAACAAAATCATAGAAGGGGACTTTAACACCCCACTTTCACCAATGGACCGATCATCCAACATGAAAATAAGTAAGCAAACACAAGCTTTAAATGACACATTGAATGAGATGGACTTAATTGATATTTATAGGACATTCCATCCATAAACAACAGAATACACTTTCTTCACAAGTGCTCATGGAACATTCTCCAGGATAGATCATATCTTGGGTCACAAATCAAGCCTTGGTAATTTTAAGAAAATTGGAATTGTATCAGGTATCTTTTGTGACCACAGTGCTATCAGACTACATATCAATAACAGGAAAAAAACTGTAAAAAATACAAACACATGGAGGCTAAACAATACACTACTAAATAACCGAGAGATCACAGAAGAAATCAAAGAGGAAATCAAAAAATACCTAGAAGCAAATGACAATGAAAATACGGCGACCCAAAACCTATGGGATGCAGCAAAAGCAATTCTGAGAGGCAAGTTCAAGCAATAAAATCTTACCTCAAGAAACAAGAAATATCTCAAATAAACAACCTAACCTTACACTTAAAGCAGTTAGAGAAAGAAGAACAACAATGCTAAATTTAGCAGAAGGAAAGAAATCATAAAGATCAGATCAGAAATAAATGGAAAAGAAATGAAGGAAATGATAGCAAAGATCAATAAAACTAAAAGCTGGTTCTTTGAGATGGTAAACAAGAATGAAAAATCATTAGACTCATCAAGAAAAAAAGGGAGAAGACTAAAATCAGTA
Organism: Phocoena phocoena; assembly: GCF_963924675.1. NCBI lineage: Eukaryota > Metazoa > Chordata > Mammalia > Artiodactyla > Phocoenidae > Phocoena > Phocoena phocoena. Next base: position 27,572,342 of record NC_089240.1, on the reverse strand, counting down.
GAATTACAAATGAAAAAGAAGTAACACCTGACACTGCAGAAATACAAAGGATCATGACAGATTACCACAAGGAACTCTATGCCAATAAAATGGACAACCTGAAGAAATGGAAAAATTCTTAGAAAAGCACAACCTTCTGAGACTGAACCAGGAAGAAATGGGAAATATAACCAGACCAGTCACAAGCACTGAAGTTGAAACTGTGATTAAAAATCTTCCAACAAACAAAAGCCCAGGACCAGATGGCTTCACAGGCGAATTCTATAAAACATTTACAGAAGAGCTAAGAGCTAACACCTATCCTTCTCAAACTCTTCCAAAGTATAGCAGAGGGAGGAACACTCCCAAACTCATTCTATGAGGCCACCATCACCCTGATACTGAAACCAGACAAAGATGTCACGAAAAAAGAAAACTACTGGCCAGTATCACTGATGAGCATAGATGCAAAAATACTCAACAAAATACTAGCAAACAGAATCCAACAGCACATTAAAAGGATCATACACCATGATCAAGTGGGGTTTATCCCAGGAATGCAAGGATTTTTCAATATATGCAAATAGATCAGTGTGATACACCATATTAAATTGAAGGATAAAAACCATATGGTCATCTCAATAGTTGCAGAAAAACTTTCGACAAAATTCAACACCGATTTATGATAAAAATCCTCCAGAAAGTAGGCATAGAGGGAACCTACCTCAATATAATATAGGCCATATATGACAAACCCACAGCCAACATCGTTCTCAATGGTGAAACACTGAAACTATTTCCACTAAGATGAGGAACAAGACAAGGGTGTCCACACTCACCACTGTTATTCAACATAGTTTTGAAAGTTTTAGTGACAGCAATCAGAGAAGAAAAAGAAATAAAAGGAATCCAAATTGGAAAAGAAGAAATAAAGCTGTCACTGTTTGCAGTTGGTATGATGCTATACATAGAGATTCCTAAAGATGCTACCAGAAAACTACTAGAGCTAATCAATGAATTTGGTAGAGTAGCAGGATACAAAATTAATGAACAGAAATCTCTTGAATTCCTGTACACTAATGATGAAAAATCTGAAAGAGAAATTAAGGAAACACTCCCATTTACAATTGCAACAAAAAGAATAAAATACCTAGGAATAAACCTACCTAAGGAGACAAAAGACCTTTATGCAGATAACTGTAAGACACTGATGAAAGAAATTAAAGATGGTACAAACAGATGGAGAGATAGACCATGTTCTTGGATTGGAAGAATCAACATTGTGAAAATAACTATACTACCCAAAGCAATCTACAGATTCAGTGCAATCCCCTTTAAACTACCAGTGGCATTTTTCACAGAACTAGAACAAAAAAATTTCACAATTTGCATGGAAACACAAAGGACCCCGAATAGCCAAAGCAATCTTGAGAAAGAGAAATGGAGCTGAAGGAATCAGGCTCCATGACTTCAGACTATACTACAAAGCTACAGTAACCGAGACAGTATGGTACTGACACAAAAACAGAAATGTAGATCAGTGGAACAGGTTAGAAAGCCCAGAGATAAACCTACACACATATAGTCACCTTATCTTTGATAAAGGAGGGAAGAATATACAATGGAGAAAAGACAGCCCTTCAATAAGTGGTGCTGAGACAACTGTACAACTACATGTAAAAGAATGAAATTAGAACACTCCCTAACACTATACCCAGAAATAAACTCAAAATGGGTTAAAGACCTAAATGTAAGGCCAGACACTATAAAACTCTTAGAGGAAAATACAGGCAGAACAGTCTGTGACATACATCACAGCACGATCCTTTTTGACCCACCTCGTAGAGAAATGGAAATAAAAACAAAAATAAACAAATGGGGCCTAATGAAATTTAATAGCTTTTGCACAGCAAAGGAGACCACAAACAAGACGAAACGACCACCCAGAGAGTGGGAGAAAATATCTGCAAATGAAGCAACTGACAAAAGATTAATCTTCAAAATATACAAGAAGCTCATGCAGCTCAATATCAAAAAAATAAACAACCCAATCCAAAAATGGGCAGAAGATCTAGATAGACATTCTCCAAAGAAGATATACAGATTGGCAACAAACACATGAAAGAATGCCCAACATCACTAATTATTAGAGAAATGCAAATCAAAGCTACAATGAGGTATCACCTCACACCCGTCAGAATGGGCAACATCAAAAAGTCTACAAACAGGGCTTCCCTGGTGGCGCAGTGGTTGAGAGTCCGCCTGCCGATGCAGGGGACGCGGGTTCGTGCCCCGGTCTGGGAAGATCCCACGTGCCGCGGAGCGGCTGGGCCCGTGAGCCATGGCCGCTGAGCCTGCGCGTCCGGAGCCTGTCCTCCACAACGGGAGAGGCCACGACAGTGAGAGGCCCGCGTAACGCATTAAAAAAAAAAAAAAAAAAAAGTCTACAAACAATAAATGCTGGAGAGGGTGTGGAGAAAAGGGAACCCGCTTGCACTGTTGGTGGGAATGTAAACTGACACAGCCACTATGGAGAACAGTATGGAGACTCCTTAGAAAACTAAAAATAGAACTACCGTATGACCCAGCAATCCCATTACTGGGTGTATACCCTGAGAAATCCATAATTCAAAAAGAGTCATGTACCACAACGTTCATTGCAGCTCTATTTACAGTAGCCAGGACATGGAAGCAACCTAAGGGTCCATCGACAGATGAATGGATTAAGAAGATGTGGCACATATATACAGTGGAATATTGCTCAGCCATAAAGAGAAATGAAATTGAGTTATTTGTAGTGAGGTCGATGGATGTAGCGTCAATCATACAGAGTGAAGTAAGTCAGAAAGAGAAAAACAAACACTGTATGCTAACACATATATATGGAATCTAAAAAAAAAAAAGGTTTTGGAGAACTTAGGGGCAGGAGAGGAATAAAGACACAGATTTAGAAAATAGACTTGAGGACACGGGTGGTGGGGGGAGTGTGAGCTAGGACGAAGTGAGAGAGTGGCATGGATATATATGCAGTACCAAATGTAAAATAGATAGCTAGTGGGAAGCAGTCACATAGCACAGGGAGATCAGCTCATTGCTTTGTGACCACCTAGGGGGGTGGAATAGGGAGGGTGGGAGGGAGACACAAGAGGCAGGGTATATGGGTATATATGTGTATATTATAGCTGATTCACTTTGTTATACAGCAGAAAGTAACACAACATTGTAAAGCAATTATACTCCAATAAAGATGTTTTAAAAAAGATTAAAAAATTAAAATGTCGGGCTTCCCTGGTGGCGCAGTGGTTGAGAGTCCACCTGCCGATGCAGGGGACATGCGTTCGTACCCCAGTCCTGGAACATCCCACGTGCTGCGGAGCGGCTAGGCCCGTGAGCCATGGCTGCTGAGCCTGCGCATCCAGAGCCTGTGCTCCGCAACGGGAGAGGCCACAACAGTGAGAGGCCCGCGTACCGCAAAAAAAAATTTTTTTTTAATAAAATAAAATGTCAAAGAAAAAAAAAGAGGGAAATGTGAAAGACTTAATCCAGTGTTCAAATTATATAGACCTGAAATGCAATAAAGAGACAATTATTGCTTTTAGAGAAGAAAGACTCAAGGTCCTGGCTAGGGGTTAACTTTGAAAGTAGTATTTTTACATCTTTCTAAAAAGGAAACATGGATATTTGAAACAGTATACATGGACAATTCGTTTAGCAGTTATCAAAAGTATACCAAGTGCCAAGCACTGAGCTGTGCCCTGAGAAATTTTTTTTTTTTTTAACATCTTTATTGAGGTATAATTGCTTTACAATAGTGTGTCAGCTTCTGCTTTATAACAAAGTGAATCAGCTATACATATACATATGCTCCCATGTGTCTTCCCTCTTGCGTATCCCTCCCTCCCACTCTCCCCATCCCACCCCTCCAGGCTGTCCCAAAGCCCCGAGCTAATATCCCTGTGCCTTGCGGCTCCTTCCCCCTAGCTATCTACCTTACTACGTTTGTTAGTGTGTATATGTCCATGACTCTCTCTCGCCCTGTCAAAACTCACCCTTCTCCCTCCCCATATCCTCAAGTCCGTTCTCCAGTAGGTCTGCGCCTCTATTCCTGTCTTATCCCTAGGTTCTTCATGACATTTTTTTCCTTAAATTCCATATATATGTGTTAGCATACGGTATTTGTCTTTTTCTTTCTGACTTACTTCACTCTGTATGACAGACTCTAGGTCTATCCATCTCATTACAAATAACTCAATTTCATTTCTTTTTAAGGCTGAGTAATATTCCATTGTGTATATGGGCCACATCTTCTTTATCCATTCGTCCGATGATGGGCGCTTAGGTTCTTTCCATCTCCGGGCTATTGTAAATAGAGCTGCAATGAACGTTTTGGTACATGACTCTTTTGAATTTTGGTTTTCTCAGGGTATATGCCCAGTAGTGGGATTGCTGGGTCATATGGTAATTCTATTTGTAGTTTTTTAAGGAACCTCCATACTGTTCTCCATAGTGGCTGAACCAATTCACATTCCCACCAGCAGTGCAAGAGTGTCCCCTTTTCTCCACACCCTCTCCAGCATTTATTGTTTCTAGATTTTTTGATGATGGCCATTCTGACTGGTGTGAGATGATATCTCATTGTAGTTTTGATTTGCATTTCTCTAATGATTAATGATGTTGAGCATTCTTTCATGTGTTTGTTGGCATTCTGTATATCTTCTTTGGAGAAATGTCTGTTTAGGTCTTCTGCCCATTTTTGGATGGGGTTGTTTGTTTTTTTGTTATTGAGCTGCATGAGCTGCTTGTAAATTTTGGAGATTAATCCTTTGTCAGTTGCTTCATTTGCAAATGTTTTCTCCCATTCTGAGGGTTGTCCTTTGGTCTTGATTATGGTTTCCTTTGCTGTGCAAAAGCTTTGAAGTTTCATTAGGTCCCATTTGTTTATTTTTGTTTTTATTTCCATTACTCTAGGAGGTGGGTCAGAAAGGATCTTGCTGTGATTTATGTCATAGAGTGTTCTTCCTATGTTTTCCTCTAAGAGTTTGATAGTTTCTGGCCTTACATTTAGGTCTTTAATCCATTTTGAGCTTATTTTTGTGTATGGTGTTAGGGAGTGATCTAATCTCATACTTTTACATGTACCTGTCCAGTTTTCCCAGCACCATTTATTGAAGAGGCTGTCCTTTCTCCACTGTACATTCCTGCCTCCTTTATCAAAGATAAGGTGTCCATATGTGCGTGGGTTTATCTCTGGGCTTTCTATCCTGTTCCACTGATCTATCTTTCTGTTTTTGTGCCAGTACCATACTGTCTTGATTACTGTTGCTTTGTAGTATAGTCTGAAGTCAGGGAGCCTGATTCCTCCAGCTCCTTTTTTCGTTCTCAAGATTGCTTTGGCTATTTGGGGTCTTTTGTGTTTCCATACAATTTGCGAAATTTTTTGTTCTAGTTCTGTGAAAAATGCCAGTGGTAGTTTGATAGGGATTGCATTGAATCTGTAGATTGCTTTGGGTAGTAGAGTCATTTTCACAATGTTGATTCTTCCCATCCAAGAACATGGTATATCTCTCCATCTATTTGTATCATCTTTAATTTCTTTCATCAGTGTCTTATAATTTTCTGCATACAGGTCTTTCGTATCCTTAGGTAGGTTTATTCCTAGATATTTTATTCTTTTTGTTGCAATGGTAAATGGGAGTGTTTTCTTGATTTCACTTTCAGATTTTTCATCATTAGTATATAGGAATGCCAGAGATTTCTGTGCATTAATTTTGTATCCTGCTACTTTACCAAATTCATTGATTAGCTCTAGTAGTTTTCTGGTAGCATCTTTAGGATTCTCTAGGTATAGTATCATGTCATCTGCAAACAGTGACAGCTTTACTTCTTCTTTTCCGATTTGGATTCCTTTTATTTCCTTTTCTTCTCTGATTGCTGTGGCTAAAACTTCCAAAACTATGTTGAATAAGAGTGGTGAGAGTGGGCAACCTTGTCTTGTTCCTGATCTTAGTGGAAATGCTTTCAGTTTTTCACCATTGAGGATGTTTGCTGTGGGCTTGTCATATATGGCCTTTATTATGTTGAGGAAAGTTCCCTCTATGCCTACTTTCTGGAGGGTTTTTATCATAAATGGGTGTTGAATTTTGTCGAAAGCTTTCTCTGCATCTATTGAAATGATCATACGGTTTTTCTCCTTCAGTTTGTTAATATGGTTTATCACATTGATAGATTTGCGTATATTGAAGAATCCTTGCATTCCTGGAATAAACCCCACTTGATCATGGTGTATGATCCTTTTAATGTGCTGTTGGATTCTGTTTGCTAGTATTTTGTTGAGGATTTTTGCATCTATGTTCATCAGTGATATTGGCCTGTAGTTTTCTTTCTTTGTGACATCCTTGTCTGGTTTTGGTATCAAGGTGATGGTGGCCTCGTAGAAGGAATTTGGGAGTGTTCCTCCCTCTGCTATATTTTGGAAGAGTTCGAGAAGGATAGGTGTTAGCTCTTCTCTAAACGTTCGATAGAATTCACCTGTGAAGCCATCTGGTCCTGGGCTTTTGTTTGTTGGAAGATTTTTAATCACAGTTTCAATTTCAGTGCTTGTGATTGGTCTGTTCATATTTTCTATTTCTTCCTGATTCAGTCTTGGCAGGTTGTGCATTTCTAAGAATTTGTCCATTTCTTCCAGATTGTCCATTTTATTGGCATAGAGTTGCTTGTAGTAATCTCTCATGATTTTTTTTATTTCTGCAGTGTCAGTTGTTATTTCTCCTTTCTCATTTCTAATTCTATTGATTTGAGTCTTCTCCCTTTTTTTCTTGATGAGTCTGGCTAGTGGTTTATCTATTTTGTTTATCTTCTCAAAGAACCAGCTTTTAGTTTTATTGATCTTTGCTATCGTTTCCTTCATTTCTTTTTCATTTATTTCTGATCTGATTTTTATGATTTCTTTCCTTCTGCTAGCTTTGGGGCTTTTTTGTTCTTCTTTCTCTAATTGCTTGAGGTACAGGGTTAGGTTGTTTATTCGAGATGTTTCCTGCTTCTTAAGGTGGGCTTGTATTGCTATAAACTTCCCCCTTAGAACTGCTTTTGCTGCATCCCATAGGTTTTGGGTCGTTGTGTCTCCATTGTCATTTGTTTCTAGGTATTTTTTTATTTCCTCTTTGATTTCTTCAGTGATCACTTCATTATTAAGTAGTGTATTGTTTAGCCTCCATGTGTTTGTATATTTTACAGATCTTTTCCTGTAATTGATATCTAGTCTCATGGCGTTGTGGTCAGAAAAGATACTTGATACAATTTCAGTTTTCTTAAATTTACCAAGGCTTGATTTGTGACCCAAGATATGATCTATCCTGGAGAATGTTCCATGAGCACTTGAGAAAAATGTGTATTCTGTTGTTTTTGGATGGAGTGTCCTATAAATATCAATTAAGTCCATCTTGTTTAATGTATCATTTAAAGCTTGTGTTTCCTTATTTATTTTCATTTTGGATGATCTGTCCATGGGTGAAAGTGGGGTGTTAAAGTCCCCTACTATGAATGTGTTACTGTCAATTTCCCCTTTTATGGCTGTTAGTATTTGCCTTACGTATTGAGGTGCTCCTATGTTGGGTGCATAAATATTTACAATTGTTATATCTTCTTCTTGGATCGATCCCTTGATCATTATGTAGTGTCCTTTATCCCTTTTAATAGTCCTTATTTTAAAGTCTATTTTGTCTGATATGAGAATTGCTACTCCACCTTTCTTTTGGTTTCCATTTGCATGGAATATCTTTTTCCATCCCCTTACTTTCAGTCTGTATGTGTCTCTAGGTCTGAGGTGGGTCTCTTGTAGACAGCATATATAAGGGTCTTGTTTTTGTATCCATTCAGCCAATCTGTGTCTTTTGGTGGGAGCATTTAGTCCATTTACATTTAAGGTAATTATCGATATGTATGTTCCTATTCCCATTTTCTATATTGTTTTGGGTTCGTTATTATAGGTCGTTTCCTTCTTTTGCATTTCTTATCTAGAGAAGTTCCTTTAGCATTTGTTGTAAAGCTGGTTTGGTGGTGCTGAACTCTCTCAGCTTTTGCTTGTCTGTAAAGGTTTTAATTTCTCCATCAAATCTGGATGAGATCCTTGCTGGGTAGAGTAATCTTGGTTGCAGGTTTTTCTCCTTCATCACTTTCAGTATGTCCTGCCACTCCCTTCTGGCTTGTAGGGTTTCTGCTGAGAGATCAGCTGTTAACCTTATGGGGATTCCCTTGTGTGTTATTTTTCCCTTGCTGCTTTTAATATGCTTTCTTTGTATTTAATTTTTGATAGTTTGATTAATATGTGTCTTGGCGTATTTCTCCTTGTATTTATCCTGTATGGGACTCTCTGTGCTTCCTGGACTTGATTAACTATTTCCTTTCCCATATTAGGGAAGTTTTCAACTATAATCTCTTCAAATATTTTCTCAGTCCCTTTCTTTTTTTCTTCTTCTTCTGGAACCCCTATAATTCGAATGTTGGTGCGTTTAATGTTGTCCCAGAGCTCTCTGAGACTGTCCTCAGTTCTTTTCATTCTTTTTTCTTTATTCTGCTCTGCAGTAGTTATTTCCACTACTTTATCTTCCAGGTCACTTATCCGTTCTTCTGCCTCAGTTATTCTGCTATTGATCCTATCTAGAGTACTTTTAATTTCATTTATTGCGTTGTTCATCGTTGCTTGTTTCATCTTTAGTTCTTGTAGGTCCTTGTTAACTGTTTCTTGCATTTTGTCCATTCTACTTCCAAGATTTCGGATCATCCTTACTATCATTATTCTGAATTCTTTTTCAGGTAGATTGCCTATTTCCTCGTCATTTGTTAGGTCCGGTGGGTTTTTATCTTGCTCCTTCATCTGCTGTGTGTTTTTCTGTCTTCTCATTTTGCTTATCTTACTGTGTTTGGGGTCTCCTTTTTGCAGGCTGCACGTTCGTAGTTCCCGTTGTTTTTGATGTCTGTCTCCAGTGGCTAAGGTTGTTTCAGCGGGTTGTGTAGGCTTCCTGGTGGAGGGGACTAGTGCCTGTGTTGTGCTGGATGAGGCTGGATCTTGTCTCTCTAGTGGGCAGGTTCACGTCTGGTGGTGTGTTTTGGGGTGTCTGTGGCGTTGTTATGATTTTAGGCAGCCTCTCTGCTAATGGGTGGGGTTGTGTTCCTGTTTTGCTAGTTGTTTGGCATAGGTTGTCCAGCACTGTGGCTTGCTGGTCGTTGAGTGAAGCTGGGTGCTGGTGTTAAGATGGAGGTCTCTGGGAGATTTCCACCGTTTAATATTATGTGGAGCTGGGAGGTCTCTTGTTGACCAGTGTCCTGAAGTTGGCTCTCCTACCTCAGAGGCAGAGCCCTGTCTCCTGGGCTGGAGCACCAAGAGCCTTTCATCCACATGGCTCAGAATAAAAGGGAGGAAAAGTAGAGAGAATTATTAGAAGTATGAGAAAAGAAAGAAGGAAAGGAGGAAAGGAAGGAAGGAAGAAAGCAAAGAAGGAAAGAAAGGAGGGAGGGAGGGAGGAAGGAAGGAAGGAAGGAGGGAAAGAAGGAGAAAATGTAGAGAGAATTAGTAGAAGTATGAGGAAAGAAAGAGGGAAAGGAGGAAGGGAAGGAAGGAAGAAAGAAGCAAAGAAGGAAAGAAAGGAGGGAAGGAGGGAGGGAGGGAGGAAGGAAGGAAAGAAGGAGAGAAAGAAGGAGAAAATGTAGAGAGAATTAGTAGAAGTTTGAGGAAAGAGAAGGAGAGGAGGAAAGGAAGGAAGGAAGAAAGAAGCAAAGAAGGAAAGAAAGGAGGGAGGGAGGGAGGGAGGAAGGAAGGAAGGAAGGAGGGAAAGAAGGAGAAAATGTAGAGAGAATTAGAAGTATGAGGAAAGAAAGAAGGAAAGGAGGAAAGGAAGGAAGGAAGAAAGAAGCAAAGAAGGAAAGAAAGGGAGGGAGGGGGGAAGGAAGGAAGGAAGGAGGGAAAGAAGGAGAAAATGTAGAGAGAATTAGTAGAAGTATGAGGAAAGAAAGAAGGAAAGGAGGAAAGGAAGGAAGGAAGAAAGAAGCAAAGAAGGAAAGAAAGGAGGGAGGGAGGGAGGAAGGGAGGAAGGAAGGAGGGAAAGAAGGAAAAAAGATAGAAAGAAAGAAGATACAGTGAAAATAAAATAAAGTATAATATAGTTATTGTACTAAAAAATATTTAGAAAGAAAAAGAATGGATAGAGCCCTAGGACAAATGTTGGAAGCAAAGCTATACAGAGAAAATCTTACACAGAAGCGTACACATACGCGTTCACAAAGAGAGGCAAAGGGGGAAAAATCATAAATCCTGCACCCAGAGACCACCCCCTCAACCTGGGGTGATTCGCTGTCTAAAGGAGGGAAGGAAAGAAAGAAAGAAAGAACGAAGGTAAAGTTCAATAAAGTTATTACAATTAAAATTAATTATTAAGAAAAAAAAATTTTTTTTTAAAAAAAAAACCATGGACGGATAGAGCCCTAGGACAAATGGTGGAAGCAAGAGTATACAGACAAGATCTCACACAGAAGCATACACGCACACATTCACAAAAAGAGGAAAAGGGAAAAAAATCACAGATCTCGCTCCTAAATTCCCCCTCTTCAATTTGGGATCACTCCCTGTCTATTCAGGTATTCCACAATGCAGGGCTCATCAAGTTGATTGTGGAGCTTCAATCCGCCGCCTCCGCGGCTGCCGGGGGAGAGACCTCCCCCTCTCCTCCCTGCTCTCACAGCTCACAGGAGCTCAGCTTTGTACCCGGCCCTGCCCCTGCGCGCAGATCGCTGGAGGGCGTCTGTTTTTCGCTCAGACCGGACGGGGTTAAAGGAGCCGCTGATTCGGGAGCTCCGGCTCACTCAGGCCGGGGGTTGGGGGATGGGGGAAGGAGGGGCACTGCGTGCGGGGCGGGCCTGCGGCGGCAGAGGCGGCGTGACGCTGCGGCAGAGGCCGGCGTGACGCTGCACCAGCCTGAGGCCCGCCGTGCGTACTCCCGGGGAAGTTGTCCCTGGATCCCGGGAACCTGGCAGTGGCGGCCTGCACAGGCTCCGCGGAAGAGGGGCGTGGAGAGTGACCTGTGCTCGCACACAGCCCCCCTGGTGGCGGCAGCAGCAGCAGCAGCCTTAGCGTCTCCCGCCCGTCTCTGGGGTCTACGGTTTTAGCCGCGGCTCGCGCCCGTCTCTGGGGTTCGCGCTTCCCGCCGCGGCTCGCGCCCGTCTCGGGGGCTCGCGCCCTCAGCCGCGGCTCGCGCCCGTCTCTGGGGTTCGCGCTTTTAGCCGCGGCTCGCGCCCGTCTCTGGAGTTCCTTTAAGCAGCGCTCTTAAACCCCTCTCCTCGCGCACCAGGAAACAAAGAGGGAAGAAAAAGTCTCTTGCCTCTTCGGCCGGTGCAGGCTTTTCCCCGAACTCCCTCCCGGCTAGTCGTGGCGCACCAACCCCTTCAGGCTATGCTGAAGCCGCCAACCCCAGTCCTCTCCCTGTGCTCCGTCCAAAACCGAAACCCGAGCCTCAGCTCGCAGCCCCGCCTGCCCCGGCGGGTGAGCAGACAAGCCTCTCGGGTTGGTGAGTGCCGGTCGGCACCGATCGTCTGTGCGGGAATCTCCCCGCTTTGCCCTCCACACCCATCGCTGTGCACCACTCCGCGGTCCTGAAGCTCCCCCCTCCGCCTCCCGCAGTCTCCGCCCTCGGAGGGGCTTCCTAGTGTGTGGAAACTTTTCCTCCTTCACAGCTCCCTCCCACTGGTGCAGGTGCCGTCCTTATTCTTTTGTCTCTGTTTTTTCTTTTTTCTTTTGCCCTACCCAGGTACGTGGGGAGTTTCTTGCCTTTTGGGGGCTCTGAGGTCTTCTGCCAGCCTTCAGTAGGTGTTCTGTAGGAGTTGTTCCACGTGTAGATGTATTTCTGGTGTATCCGTGAGGAGGAAGGCGATCTCCACGTCTTACTCTTCCGCCATCTTCCCCCGTCTCTCGAGAAATTTTTTAAATGAATAAAATTCTAACTTAGACTAGGTTCCCCCAGAAGCTGACCTTGAAACAATGATTTAAGTAATGGTGATTTACCTGTGTGGTGGTCCCTGGAAATACCAGTAGGGGAGTAGGACAGTGAAATGTGTAAAGGAAAGAAGCCAATAATTGAGCCAGTTACTGAGCAGGTTATTGCTGTGGGCAGCTAGAGGGCAGCCCCAATGAATGAAGTGTAGGAGATAGTGAAAAATGCACCTGACAGTTGTCACCAACAAGGGGCAATTATCTCCCCGCTGTCATCCATCATTGGCTGATTGACTTGTCAGTTCTCTACAGTAAGATTTCTACCAGTGTTTAGCTGTATGGTCTTCAGGAAGTTTCTTGTGGTCAAAGCCAGTGGATACTTTCGGCATGGGCTTTGGGAAATCTGACTGCTTGGGTCTAAGTGTTGGCTCTTCCACTCCCTATCTGTATGACCTTAGGCCAGTTCTTTAACATGGTCCCTATTTCTTCATCTGTTAAATGAGGAGAACAGCAACAACAATAACAACACGAGCAATTATACCTACCTCATAAGATTTTCATGATGATTAACTGAGTTAATACAGGTAAAGAGCTTAAAAAAGTGCCTTGAGCAGAGTGGGTATTCAAATAATGTTTTATTATGGTTTTTATTAGCTCTTGTGACATCTGTGGTTTTAAAATGTTAACCACACTTGTGTTTGTGAAATTTTCTCTTATCCACATTTCTATGGAAGGGCACTTTCCAAGTGATCCTCCTGCCTCTCTAGCCATTCATCCATGTTATTGACTATTGACGCTGTATTCTGTGTTTATGTGTTATATTTTTCAGGACTCCATCTTTAACCCTCTTTTGCTCAATCTATACCCCATACCAATGAGAATGTGTTCCTCTTAATGGCTTCAGTTTTTACTTCTCTCCAGTGATTTCTAATCTTGGATTTCTCTGTCTTCCAAAATATGCAGCTATGCCATAGCACCTTCAGTCCAGCTGACTAAAATGATAGTCCTATGTGAAAGATCCTCAAAACTTTTCACTGAATAGGTGTAGGATTGAACTCATTATCTTTTCCCTAGAACTGTTGATCTTTATTCCTCGAGTAGATGGTAAATAACACTTCCATCTAACAGGTACCAACCAACCAGAAGCCAGGGAATCTGTCTTAGACTCCTTTGTTTCCCCAGTGCTTGGCCTAATGCCTGGTATCCAGTAGCTGGTAAATAAAATGGTAACTGGCAGGATGGATAGACAGGTGTGAATGGAGGGGTAGCTAGATTGTTGAGTGAGTCTATAACTATAAATCTATTTCTTTAAGTATTATCTCATGATCAAGTACAGTTGAAGGTCAAGGATGAGAAAGCACATCTTTAGTGGGACGCACACCCAGTAAACCATTTTCTCTTGCTAAATTGTACACACATGAACACTTTGGGATGAAAACCTCCATTGCTGTGATTGAACAGGCATTCAAACGGTATGTTTGTCTGAAATAATGTTATAGGCTATAAAAGTTTCCTCCTTTTTCCACAATTAAGAAATATCTACCCACATGATAGGAGAAACTACTTTCTCATATCAAGTGATGGCCTAAAAATATAGATTATGTCTACCCTATTGAAATGAATTTAGGATGTAGAAAATATTCACTGGCATGAATGCAAATGGCTTACCATGTTTTTGTCAAAAATACTAGGCGTTCTAAACATTTTGATAGCATGGTAAAATGTCACTAATTAAGGCTGATTAAGGCAAATTGTAATTATTGGCTTTTAGAGGAAAGTCAATTTCATTATTTGCAAATACATGTAATACGTATATAACAATAGGCCAAGGAAAACAAGAGGTGCCAGCTATGCATAATTAAGTAGCCTGCTGTGATAAGTTGGAAAATGGTTTGTAATTGTGTTATTAGTTGTTTCTATGATTGATAAGAAAATATTCCAGAACACTTAAAGACTCTTTTACTAATATTTTAAATAGCTTTTTTTATAATAGCATTTACACTAGTAGTTTTGTAAACTAAAGATTAAATAGACTAATAATTGTAGATCTCAACTATAATAAGTGCTATACTACCCAGTGGGTGAACAACAGCAGTGCAACAAGAAAAAACAAATGGTGCTCAAAGATTATAAGGAGTTATTGACATTTAAACAGGTTGACATGTTAACCAAAGTTGGAAGGTGATATATTGACTGGGTTTGCAATGCATAGCAAGCACGCAAACCAAAATGAAACGGATAAAAACAGTACCTGTAATGAATGTCACTTACTTGGTTTTACCTATTCTAGGTACCACAATCTTTAATTCATGTCACAATCAGTAGTCTTGTAAGGTCTGTTTAGTACTGATGGTTATTTACAAAATATCTCAGGTACTTCTTTAACTCATAACTTCTTATAAGTTTAGGGAGGCAACAGCAGGTTTAATTAAGAAAGACTAAGCTTATGTCATGAAATAAGAAGCACGGGGGCTTCCCTGGTGGCGCAGTAGTTGAGAGTCTGCCTGCCGATGCAGAGGGCGCGGGATCGTGTCCCACTCCAGGAAGATCCCACATGCCACGGAGCGGCTGGGCCCGTGGGCCATGGCCGCTGAGCCTGCGCGTCCGGAGCCTGTGCTCTGCGATGGGAGAGGCCGCAGCGGTGAGAGGCCCGTGTACTGCAAAAAACAAAACAAAACAAAAAAAATAAAATAAATAAAAAGAAGCGCAAGACTGTGCCATATACATTTTATTTGTCTATTGCCCTTCTCTACCTCGCTCTCTACTCTGGGTGGTTGATCTGTGTCATCATTGGTCTCCCATGCCCTCTGGCTTCCAATTGGTTTAGCCACTGGGGAGCCCTGGTAGGAAATTGAAGAGAGAGGGCAGAGAGGTCAGAGTATTTATTCTTCTAGTTCCCTACCCGTGAATTTGCTTCAGGCTGACTCTGTCCCTTGATAAAAGGTTACTGCTCTTCTCAAGGTGGTTTCTCCTCATGATTCTCAGCTTCTGGCCACTTCTCCCTCCCCTGATTTCTTGGGCCTAGATGTACTAACAGCTCCACTGCTGCAAGGCCTAGTTTCTTATATTAAATTTGGTGATTTTCCTACACTCTGATTATGTTATAATTTGTTCCTTTGTCAATAAATCCCTCAGATTATCCAGGCCAGATCACAGAGGAATATGTATATCAAGCTAAGATATTCCAGAGGACTGTGGGGAGACATTGAAGGGTTTAAATGAGAGAGTGGGGTGATCAGATTTATATTAGTTATTACTATGTCTACAGTGTAGACGTTACGTTGGAAAGTGGAGACTTGAGGCAGAGGAACTATGTACAGTCTATTGCAAACATGTAGACAGAAAATGTTGGAGCTTTGCCATGGAAACGTGTGGAAAGAAGAAAGGAGTTCTGTATGAGAAAACTTAGTAACCAATTATATATGGTGTTTGGTGAGGCTTAGGGAAAATTCTAGAATGTCTGTCAGATTTCCTGCTTAAGGAGTAAAGTAAGTGGTGGTTTTATTACCTGTTTTCTATGGCATTATTTCCATTTTATGAAATCAGCTTAAAATGAAGATCATGTGGTCCTCAAAGAAAAGAAAAAGCAATCTTGTTATGTTTATTTTTAATATTCTAAAATAAAGTATTCCAGAGAAAAATCTATAGGGAATCTCCATCTTTGACTCACAATGATACCAGAAAATAGCCTCGATGTAAGCCTGTCCTACTTACAGAATATAACTGTCATTGTTACAAGAAGTTTCCAATGTGCCTATCTGGTCTTGGATTGCCGCAGAAAAAAAGTTTTGAGAGCAAGTGGTTTATTTGGGAGTTGAGAGAAATATCAATAGGGGAATGAGAAAGTGAGACAGGTAAGGCAAGACAGCCAGTAAAGGATGGTACATAATCAAGCAGGTTACCACTATGACCCACTAGAGCTTTATCCCACTGGGAGAACTCTGGAACCCTTATAAATCACATACCTCACAGATATCTCCCATAGCAAAAGTGTGCTAGAATATGCATACCCTAATGACTACCATCAGTCATTGGTTACAGGCTGTTCCTGGGAGGTAAGGTGGTGGGAGACTGGGCAAGGGAGCCTCAATTCCTTAGTGTATCTAGCCTACCACTTAGATGGCAAAGCAAACTTTATGACAACACAAAGCCTACAAGGAATGAAATGTCAGTGATGGTATTGGAGGTCAGGCTGTTGGGCAATGAAGTGATAAGGGCGAGGGGATGTGGGCATTCTGCTATAGGAGCTTTCGGAAAGATTACTCATATTTGGCTCTAAAGATTAAGAAAAGACACAGTTAGAGAGGGCAGACAGCAGAAGCAAGAAGAACTACAATCCTGCAGCCTGTGGAACAAAAAATACATTCATAGAAAGATAGACAAGAAGAAAAGGCAGCGGGCTATGTACCAGATGAAGGAACAAGATAAAACCCCAGAAAAACAATTAAATGAAGTGGAGACAGGCAACCTTCCAGAAAAAGAATTCAGAATAATGATAGTGAAGATGATCCAGGACTTCAGAAAAAGAATGGAGGCAAAGATCGAGAAGATGCAAGAAATGTTTAACAAACACCTAGAACAATTAAAGAACGAACACCTAGAAGAATGAAAGAACAAACAAACAGAGATGAACAATACAATAACTGAAATGAAAAATACACTAGAAAGAATCAATAGCAGAATAACTGAGGCAGAAGAATGGGTAAGTGACCTGGAAGACAGAATGGTGGAATTTACTGCCATGGAACAGAATAAAGAAAATAGAAGGAAAAGAAATGAAGACAGCCTAAGAAACCTCTGGGACAACATTAAACGCAACAACACTCACATTATAGGGGTCCCAGAAGGAGAAGAGAGAGAGAAAGGACCTGAGAAAATATTTGAAGAGATTACAGTTGAAAACTTCCCTAACATGGAAAAGGAAATAGCCACCCAAGTCAAGTCCAGGAAGCGCAGAGAGTCCCATACAGGATAAACCCAAGGAGAAATGCACCGAGACACATAGTAATCAAATTGACAGAAATTAAAGACAAAGAAAAATAATTGAAAGCAACAAGGGAAAAACAACAAATAACATACAAGGGAACTCCCATAAGGGTAACAGCTGATTTCTCAGCAGAAGCTCTACAAGCCAGAAGGGAGTGGCATGATACGTTAAAAGTGATGAAAGGGAAGAACCTACAACCAAGATTACTCTCCCCAGCATGGATCTCATTCACCTTCAGTGGAGAAATCAAAAGCTTTACAGACAAGCAAAAGCTAAGAGAATTCAGCACCACCAAACCAGCTCTACAACAAATGCTACAGGAATTTCTCTAAGTGGGAAACACGAGAAGAAAAGGACCTACAAAAACAAACCCATAACAATTGAAAAAATGGTAATAGGAACATACATATGGATAATTACCTTAAACGTGAATGGATTAAATGCTCCAACCAAAAGACACAGGATTGCTGAATGGATACAAAAACCAAGATCCATTTATATGCTGTCTACAAGAGACCCACTTCAGACCTAGGGACACATACAGACTGAAAATGATGGGTTGGAAGAAGATACTCCCCACAGATGGAAATCAAAAGAAAGGTGGAGTAGCAATACTCATATCAGATAAAATAGACTTTAAAATAAAGAATGTTATAAGAGACAAGGAAGGTCACTACATAATGATCAAGGGATCAATCCAAGAAGAAGATATAACAATTATAAATATATATGCACCCAACATAGGAGCACCTCAATACATAAGGTAACTGCTAACAGCTCTAAAAGAGGAAATCGACAGTAACACGATAATAGTGGGGGACTTTAACACCTCACTTACACCAATGGACAGATCATCCAAAATGAATATAATTAAGGAAACAGATGCTTTAAATGACACAATAGACCAGATAGATTTAATTGATATTTATAGGACATTCCATCCCAAAACAGCAGATTACACTTTCTTCTCAAGTGCACATGGAACATTCTCCAAGATAGAGCACATCTTGGGTCACAAATCAAGCCACAGTAAATTTAAGAAAATTGAAATTATATCAAGCGTCTTTTCTGACCACAGAGCTGTGAGAGTAGAAATGAATTACTGGGAAAAAAACGTAAAAAACACAAACACATGGAGGCTAAACAATATGTTACTGAATAACCAAGAGATCACTGAAGAAACCAAAGAGGAAATCAAAAAATACCAAGAGACAAATGACAACGAAAACACGATGATCCAAAACCTATAGGATGCAGCAAAAGCAGTTCTGAGAGGGAAATTTATAGCAATATAAGCCTACCTCAAGAAACAAGAAAAATCTCAAGTAAACAATCTAACCTTACACCTAAAGGAACTAGAGAAAGAAGAACAAACAAAATCTGAAGTTAGTAGAAGGAAAGAAATCATAAAGATCACAACAGAAATAAATGAAATAGAAACAAAGAAAACAGGAGCAAAATTCAATAAAACTAAAAGCAGGTTCTTTGCCAAGATAACCAAAACAGATAAAACATTACCCAGACTCATCAAGAAAAAGAGAGAGAGGACTCAAATCAATAAAAAGTAATGAAAAAGGAGAAGTTACAACAGACACCACAGAAATACAAAGCATCCTAAGAGATTATTGTAAGCAACTCCATGCCAATAAAATGGACAACCTGGAAGAAATGGACAAATTCTTAGAAAGGTATAGCCTTCCAAGACTGAACCATGAAGAAATAGAAAATATGAACAGACCAATCACAAGTAATGAAATTGAAACTGTGATTAAAAATCTTCCAACAAACAAAAGTCCAGCACCAGATGGCTTCACAGGTGAATTCTGTCAAACATTTAGAGAAGAGCTAACACCCATCCTTCTCAAACTCTTCCAAAGAATTGCAGAGGGAGGAATACTCCCAAACTCATTCCGTGAGGCCACCATCACCCTGATACCAAAACCAGACAAGATACTACAAAAAAGAAAATTACAGACCAATATCACTCCTGAATATAGTTGTGAAAATCCTCAAGAAATTATTAGCAAACAGAATCCAACAACACATTAAAAGGATTATACACCATGAACAAGTGGGATTTATCCCAGGGATGCAAGGATTCTTCAATATATGCAAATCAATCAATGTGAAACACCATATTAACAGATTGAAGAATAAACACCATATCATCATCTCAATAGATGCAGAAAAAACTTCTGACAAAGTTCAACACCCATTTATGATAAAAACTCTCCAGAAAGTGGGCATAAAACAAACCTACTTCAACATAATAAAAGCCATATATGACAAACCCACAGCAAACATCATTCTCAATGGTGAAAACCTGAAAACATTTCCTCTAAGATCAGGAACAACACAAGAATGTCCACTCTCGCCACTGTTATTCAACATAATTTTGGAAGTGCTAGCCAGAGCAATCAGAGAAGGAAAAGAAATAAAAGGAATACAAATTGGAAAAGAAGAAGTAAAACTGTCAGTATTTGCAGATGACATGATAATATACATAGAAAATCATAAAGATGCCACCAGAAAACTACTAGAGCTAATCAATGAATTTGGTAAAGTTGCAGGATACAAAATTAATGCACAGATATCTCTTGCATTCCTATACAATAATTATGAAAATTCTGAAAGAGAAATTAAGAAAACACTACCATTTACCATTGCAACAAAAAGAATAAAATATCTAGGAATAAACCTACCTAGGGAGACAAAAGCCCTGTATGCAGAAAACTATAAGACACTGATGAAAGAAATTAAAGATGATACCAACAGATGGAGAGATATACCATGTTCTGGGATTGGAATTATCAATATTGTGAAAATGACTATACTACCGAAAGCAATGTACAGATTCAATGCAATCCCTATCAAAATACCAATGGCATTTTTTACAGAACTAGAACAAAAAATCTTAAAATTTGTATGGAGACACAAAAGACCCCAAAGAACCAAAACAGTCTTGAGGGGAAAAACCAGAGTTGGAGGAATCAGACTGCCTGACTTAAGGCTATACTACAAAGCTACAGTAATCAAGACACTATGGTACTGGCACAGAAACAGAAATATAGATCAATAGAACAGGATAGAAAGCCCAGAGATAACCCCACACACCTATGGTCATCTAATCTATGACAAAGGAGGCAAGAATATACAATGGATAAAAGACAGCCTCTTCAATAAGTGGTGCTGGCAAAACTGGACAGCTACATGTCAAAGAATGAAAGTAGAACACTCCCTAACACCGTACACAAAAATAAGCTCAAAAGGCATTAGAAACCTAAATGTAAGACCGGGCACTATAATACTCTTAGAGGAAAACATAGGAAGAACGCTCTTTGACCTAAATCACAGCAATATCTTTTTTGATCCACCTCCTAGAGTAATGGAAATAAAAACAAAACTAAACAAATGGGACCTAATGAAACTGAAGAGCTTTTGCAAAGCAAAGGAAAGTACAAACAAGACGAAAGGACAACCCTCAGAAAGGGAGAAAATATTTGCAAATGAATCAGCAGACAAAGGATTAATTTCCAAAATATACAAACAGCTCATGCAGCTCAATATTAAAAAAACAACCCAATCCAAAAATGGGCAGAAGACCTAAGTAGACATTTCTCCAAAGAAGACATACAGATGGCTAAGAAGCACATGAAAAGCTGCTCAACATCACCAGTTAGAAGGGGCATCATCAGAAAATCTAGAAACAGCAAATGCTGGAGAGGGTGTGGAGAAAAGGGAACCCTCCTGGCACTGTTGGTGGGAATGTAAATTGATACAGCCACTATGGAGAACAGTATGGAGGTTCCTTAAAAAGTAAAAATAGAACTACCATATGACCCAGCAATCCCACTACTGTGTATATACCCAGAAAAAAACGTAATTCAAGAAGACACATGCACCTCAATGTTCATTTCAGCACTATTTACAATAGCCAAGTTATGGAAGCAACCTAAATGCCCATCAGCAGACGAGTGGATAAAGAAGATGTGGTACATGTATACAATGGAATATTACTCAGCCATGGAAAGGAATGAAACTGGGTCATTTGTAGAGACGTGGATGGTTCTAGAGACTGTCATACAGAGTGAAGTAAGTCAGAAAGAGAAAAACAAATATCGTATATTAACGCATATATGTGGAACCTAGAAAAATGGTACAGTTGAACTGATTTGCCGGGCAGCAATAGAGACACAGATGTAGAGAACAAACATATGGACACCAAGCGGGGAAAGCGGTGGGGAGGGGAGTGGTGGTGGTGTGATGAATTGGGAGATTGGGATTGACATATATACACTAATATATATAAAACGCATAAGAACCTGCTCTATAAAAAAATAAACTTCGACAATTCAAAAAAAAGAGTAGTTTGAAGATTGCAGGAACATCCTAGGTAAAAATGGAAATTAAGATGTGAACTACATCACTAGGAAGAGCATGAAAAGATAGATTCAGGGGAACCTGTTTGTGTGAATGAAAAGGAGAAGAAGGCATATGATTTAGATATGTCCTACTTGGGGCTGAGTAAATGGTTATGACATTTGCAGTTAGGAAGTGAGAAGCATCAGGTTAGTCAACATGTTGGCACAGTGACTGAGGAAGAGAGAATAAGTAACAGGCTCTTTTTTTTTTAGAAAGAAAGAGTTCCTTTTCTATAGGTTCTGTTTTAGACATGTAGTGCTTGAGATGCTTTAGGGGATATTATGCGAAAAGGTCTTGCATTCAGTTATACGACTGTGTTAATGTACTATGTCGATACATGTTTTATCCTGCTTTTAAAACTAAAAAAAAAAAAGGAATAGACACAGTTAAATTTTCACATGTACTATTGATGTTCTAGATCACCTTCAGGAAGTTGGTTTAACAAAAACTTACGTTTGCCTTTGAAAAAAGTAAGAAATTCCATTGTCCATCATCCTAGCTGTAACACAATGAGCAATTTCTTTTATAAGTAATATAAAATGTGAGATAATATTTGGATGTTAAATTTCAAATGTCTCCTCCAGAATAACATTTACTCCCATGTATTCATTTTTCCTTCTTTTCCAGTTGAAAGAATTCAGAGTCAGTGGGATGAAGTACAGGAACACCTTCAGAACCGGAGGCAACAGTTGAATGAAATGTTAAAAGATTCAACACAATGGCTGGAAGCTAAGGAAGAAGCTCAGCAGGTCTTAGGGCAGGCCAGAGCCAAGCTTGAGTCATGGAAGGAGGGTCCCTACACAATGGATGCAATCCAAAGGAAAATCACAGAAACCAAGGTTAGTATCAAAGATATGTTCTTAAAATAAAATACACTGGATAAAATTATATCATGGATTAAAATCTACTGATTTTTAATGTTAATTTATGAAAAGAAAGCAAGCTGAAATGAACAGTAGTCTTTGCAGTCAAAGTAAAGTAGAGATTAGAGGGAAATAGATGGCTAATATCAATGTTAAAATTAATTTTGTTTAATAAATTAGATACAATGGTGTGGTTTTCACATTGCATCATCTTTTGAGATCACTTCAAAATTGTTGCACGTACTTCTGCAGTATCATGAAGTCAATCAGATGGACTTAATTCCTTCTTAGAAAAAGTAACAGGTCTACTCCTTCCTACTTTATTTGAGGGCACTGAATGGAGAAGGGAAGGGTGGATATGAGAATAAGGTAGGGATAAGGTGTACTCTCACTTTCTCCTCCCATTTTCTGACCTCCAGCCCAACTTCCCTTCTTTCTCTTCCTTTTCTTCTTCTTCCTCTCTCCTCCCCCCTCAAACTTCATCATATATTTGTCCACTTAATAATCTAGAACTTTTCAGGATAAATGAAACAGAAAAAGGAAAGGAAAGGAAATTTGTTTGACTATGTATTATCAAGCACCATGCGTGGTACTTCCTAAATATTGAATCCTTTCAAACCTCATATTTATAGGTCAGTTTGGAAAGACCTTAAATGCTAAACAATGGGTAGTCCTTAGAGGATTTTAAGCAGAGAAGTGGCATAGTGAAAACTTGATCACATTGATGAAAACACTCTATAGGGTTTTTTTCTGGTAGGAAAAGGCCTTCTGCTAAACGCGTCTTTGAATCTCAAATTGCCTATGTCATCTGAGAAAAAAGCCATATAGTTTTCTTGCATGGAATGGCTCCCATTTCTAAATTAATCATTGTTTAGACTGTGCTAAGCCACATAGCATATTTATTTACACTAGGTTTATTTGAAAAATAAACCCTGAAATCTCAGTAGCTGAATACAATGGTGATTAATTCCTTGGTTGTGTCATAGTTCAGTAGAGGTCAAAGAACCCTTCTTGGGAGCTCTCTCCTAAATGGTGACTTGGGGGTCCAAACTTTTCTAATTTTATCAAACTATAATTTTAAAATCATGGCTGCCCAAAGTCAGCACAGAAGAGTAAGAGAGAATGTGGTCAAAACATGGGGTTTTATGGCCAGGCCTCGAGATTATGGACATCACTTCCACCCAAAACCCATTGACCAGAACTTGTTCCCAGCTTAATTTCAGGAAGAATAAATGGGAATAATGAACTAGTGAGCTTTTAGCCAGTCCTTGTCATAGCTAGTTTTCCAAAGGGTCTGAACAGCAATGAGGACAGGATTTTTATTATATGACAAGAATGTTAGAAAGCCACATAGGATTTTACAAACTTATCAGTACCTTTGTTGGAGGCAACATCTAGATGAATAAAAATTCTCTCTTTCACAAGATACTTTTTACCACTAAGATTTTCTCCCTTTGATGAGCATAGATGAATTAGGAATTTCTAATCATGGTTTTTCCAATTTTTCACTTGACTATGTGAAACATAGAATCCATGTGGTTATTCTTGAGGGTTCTGGTCTTATCCATCATGTACTCAGTATGTTATGCTATTTCTTTCTTCTCAAAAATTTAGGGTTCTGTGAATCTAGCAGATCACGGAACAAAGTGGTCAACTGGTCAGGAGGAATTACCGGGGAAAAATAATTTGGATTGGACCCTTGAGTTAGATGAGGGAAAGGAGAGATGAGAGGCATATAGAGACAGAGACAGAGTTGATCAGGGCAACAAGATTCTGAAATTTGGCAATTGAGAAATACTCTTTTTTTTTTTTTTTCTTTTTGGTGGTACGCAGGCCTCTCACTGCTGTGGCCTCTCCCGTTGCGGAGCACAGACTCCGGACGCACAGGCTCAGCGGCCATGGCTTACGGGCCCAGCCGCTCCGCGGCGTGTGGTATCTTCCCAGACTGGGGCACGAACCCGTGTCCCCTGCATTGGCAGGTGGACTCTCAACCACTGCGCCACCAGGGAAGCCCGAGAAATACTCTTAAAACATACAGGAATCCTAACGTGATAGCAAGAATGATTTGGGTTTAATAGCTTTTGGGAAAGCAAGGAGCTTTAAATAAGAGACAGAAAGAGTTGCAAAAGAAAATATGAAAGGAGGAAACAAAACAATTTTTTCATCAAAATGAGTAAGGTGTTTTGGACACCTGAAACAAAGACAAGATTGTATTATATTTGCTATCCTTGTCAAACTTTTGAAATAAAAATTTGCTTTTGAATAGTCCATCTAAAACTGCATCTTAAAAATGGCTCAGCCATTATCTTTGGAAACTTATGTTTTTGTTTGTGTTATATGTTTAGGAATTTAATGATATATATTGCTGTAACTTCAGTGTAAGTTCCTAACATAAAGAAGACTAAAGCTGTAATTTTCCTGTCCATTCCTAAATGACATATGCTAAAACTAAAAGTAATGCTAACCCTAATAACTAACATTTAGTGAGTACTTGGCTATTTGTCAAAAACTGTGCTAACCACTTCACATATATTGGCTTATTTCATCCTCCCAAATACTTTCCATGAAAAGTACTATTATTGTTCCCTGTTTACAGATAAGTAAATTGAAAGCCTAGAGAAGTTCAGTAACTCCTCTTTAAAAGCAGCAGAGTTGGGATACGAATGCATGGCAATTACTCTTTTTTTTTTTACATCTCTATTGGAGTGTAATTACTTTACAATGGTGTGTTAGTTTCTGCTTTATAACAAAGTGAATCAGCTATACATATACACATATCCCCATATCTCCTCCCTCTTTTGTAAACGACCTCACAGATTTCCTCCTTAACCGGTTGTCTGTGTGGCTAAAACAAATCAAGAAAACACCGTGAGGATCAGAAAGGGAGACCATTGTAGTTGTGAACTGACAAATAAGATTATATTATTGATAAGCCAACAGGTGGAAAATGAAAGCAGTGAAACAGTATACCAGGGAGAAGTTTTCATATTTTGTTTTACTGTGAAAAACTAAAAAGATAATTGCAAATTGTATTCCATTTTTAATGAAACTACAATGTTTAATTCTTATAAAAGGAGCCTTATAAAATCAGGGAGCCTTATAAAGTGGAGGGCTGCCTTTATGTCTAATGTGTTATCATTCCTGAATGATATTAGCTGGCTTATCACTTACAATTTTATTTGAGGAAGAAAGTGTGAAAATAGACATATTAGACAATGGTTAATTTGACAAGGATCTCCTTGCTCCATGAATTCTTTCTTAGTCTATGTGTCTAGGGTTAACAAGAGAGCTTGGTGAGCCTCGTAAGGCAGTCATCAGGCTGTCTCTATAGAATTGGAGAGCTGTGATTACAGCAGCCAGCCTCCTTTGGAGCAGCATCGCTGATGACTGCCCTCGCTGTGACAATGAAATGGTTTCAAAGCCAACCACCAGCACCGTTACACTCTTTGAAAACTTAAACCAGTCACCATACCTGAGCTAAAGAAAAAAATCACTCAGAATTCTGATATTTTCATGATTCATAATTGCTAACCTCTGTCTATAATCTCTTCCATTTCTTTTTTTCTTTTTCTTTTTTTTTTTTTTTGGCCGCACCACACGGCTTAAGGGGTTTTAGTTCCCCGACGAGGGATTGAACCCAGGCCCTCGGCAGTGAGAGCATGGAGCCCTAACCACTGGACTGCCAGGGAATTCCCCTCTCTTCCATTTCTTATCTACATATTTTTAATTGTCTTCATAATGTAGGTAAAATTTTGAATTCTGATTTTAAAGTTAGTATTATATAAAAATATATGTTGCTACATAACTTTTAATAATTATCATTTTTAATTATAATATTTCATTAAGTTCCATCTTTCACCATTTCCCTACTAATTAGACACTTAGAAAACCTCCACTCTTGATTAGAAAAAATAGTGGAGAAAACAATTGGAATAACAACAGCCCCTTCACAAAGTAGGACTGAAATCTGAGATAGCATCTGGGAAAAGTCCATCTTGAAAGCATAGACAAGGTGGAAGGAGATAGAAACAGTAAGTATTTGGCAAAAGAATAGACTGTAGATAGCCCATCGTGTCAATAATTAATGAGTAGATCATTAAATGATGCCCATAGTGTATGTTCAGTTTCTTTCTTTCCTATATAACTCTTAATTTTTTGGAAACAAAAACATAAATTGAGTAAGTACTTGATTTTGTTAACTGCATGGCTTCATTTGCTCTTCTAAATGGCCCTAGTAAAACAATAATGCTCTTTTGAGATACAAAGACAGATATTAAGGGAAATCATACAGGATTTCCATCCTAATCAAAATATCTGCCAAAAGGCTGTGGCAGAATCCTATGAGAGATGATGCCATTTAACTTTCATAAGAGGTAAGATGGTATGCCTTTGGCACCTAAAACTGCCAGCAATGGTCATCATGGGATTTCTTTTTTTTTTTTTTTAACATCTTTATTGGGGTATAATTGCTTTACAGTGGGTGTTAGTTTCTGCTTTATAACAAAGTGAATCAGTTATACATATGTTCCCATATCTCTTCCCTCTTACGTCTCCCTCCCTCCCACCCTCCCTATCCCACCCTGTAGATGGTCACAAAGCACCGAGCTGATATCTCTGTGTTACGCAGCTGCTTCCCACTAGCTATCTACCTTACGTTTGTTAGTGTATATGTGTCCATGCCTCTCTCTCGCTTTGTCACAGCTTACCCTTCCCCCTCCCCATGTCCTCAAGTCCGTTCTACAGTAGGTCTGTGTCTTTATTCCTGTCCTACCCCTAGGTACTTCATGACATTTTTTCTCTTAAATTCCATATATATGTGTTAGCATACGGTATTTGTCTTTCTCCTTCTGACTTACTTCACTCTGTATGACAGACTCTAGGTCTATCCACCTCATTACAAATAGCTCAATGTCGTTTCTTTTTATGGCTGAGTAATATTCCATTGTATATATGTGCCACATCTTCTTTATCCATTCATCCGATGATGGGCACTTAGGTTGTTTCCATCTCCGGGCTATTGTAAGTAGAGCTTCAATGAACATTTTGGTACATGACTCTTTTTGAATTTTGGTTTTCTCAGGGTATATGCCCAGTAGTGGGATTGCTGGGTCATATGGTAGTTCTATTTTTACTTTTTTAAGGAACCTCCGTACTGTTCTCCACAGTGGCTGAACCAATTCATATTCCCAACAGCAGTGCAGGAGTGTTCCCTTTTCTCCGAACCCTCTCCAGCATTTATTGTTTCTAGATTTTTTGATGATGGGCATTCTGACTGGTGTGAGATGATATCTCATTGTAGTTTTGATTTGCATTTCTCTAATGATTAATGATGTTGAGCATTCTTTCATGTGTTTGTTGGCAGTCTGTATATCTTCTTTGGAGAAATGTCTATTTAGGTCTTCTGCCCATTTTTGGATTGGGTTGTTTGTTTTTTTGATATTGAGCTGCATGAGCTGCTTGTAAATTTTGGAAATTAATCCATTGTCAGTTGCTTCATTTGCAAATATTTTCTCCCATTCTGAGGGTTGTCTTTTCATCTTGTTTATGGTTTCCTTTGCTGTGCAAAAGCTTTGAAGTTTCATTAGGTCCCATTTGTTTATTTTTGTTTTTATTTCCATTTCTCTAGGAGGTGGGTCAAAAAGGATCTTGCTGTGATTTATGTCATAGAGTGTTCTTCCTATGTTTTCCTCTGAGAGTTAGATAGTTTCTGGCCTTACGTTTAGGTCTTTAATCCATTTTGAGCTTATTTTTGGGTATGGCGTTAGGGAGTGATCTAGTCTCATACTTTTACATGTACCTGTTCAGTTTTCCCAGCACCACTTATTGAAGAGGCTGTCCTTTCTCCACTGTACATTCCTACCTCCTTTATCAAAGATAAGGTGACCATATGTGTGTAGGTTTATCTCTGGGCTTTCTATCCTGTTCCATTGATCTATCTTTCTGTTTTTGTGCCAGTACCATACTGTCTTGATTACTGTAGCTTTGTAGTATAGTCTGAAGTCAGGGAGCCTGATTCCTCCAGCTCCGTGTTTCGTTCTCAAGATTGCTTTGGCTATTCGGGGTCTTTTGTGTTTCCATACAAATTGTGAAATTTTTTTGTTCTAGTTCTGTGAAAAATGCCAGTGGTAGTTTTATAGGGATTGCATTGAATCTATAGATTGCTTTGGGTAGTAGAGTCATTTTCACAATGTTGATTCTTCCAATCCAAGAACATGGTATATCTCTCCATCTATTTGTATCATCTTTAATTTCTTGCATCAGTGTCTTATACTTTTCTGCATACAGGTCTTTTGTCTCCCTAGGTAGGTTTATTCCTAGATATTTTATTCTTTTTGTTGCAGTGGTAAATGGGAGTGTTTTCTTGATTTCACTTTCAGATTTTTCATCATTAGTGTATAGGAATGCCAGAGATTTCTGTGCATTAATTTTGTATCCTGCTACTTTACCAAATTCATTGATTAGCTCTAGTAGTTTTCTGGTAGCATCTTTAGGATTCTCTATGTATAGTATCATGTCATCTGCAAACAGTGACAGCTTTACTACTTCTTTTCCGATTTGGAGGGATTTCTTTTATTTGGCAGAATCTTGGTTTATTTCACAACCTGTTTCCCGGGCTATTAAGATTGGTCCAAACTTGCCAGTGGATTCTTTGGAAAAATTATTTCTTGATGATTTTAAACTTTCTTTTCCAGTGTAGAGAGATTTACCCAGGCTCAGAATTTTCATTTATTTTTTTTCCCCTTTCAGCCTTTGAAAGAGAAATTCCTTTTTTGTCTCTCTTGTGATTGCTTTTGTGTCAAATTCAGCATAAAAGCTTTTCAAACGTGACGGCATTAGCTGTTTTGTGCTTGGCTGAGCTAAGAGTACATGAATTCAGTAGAGAAGTGAAATCTTATTTGAGCTTAGCTGGTTTAGCTATATAATGCTTAAAACTATCTGAGGTGAGAAACCCAATAGTTTATCAAATTATTAAATAAAGATTTCCAAGGCTGCAAAACATCAATGTTTTGAAGACATTCTTTAGGGAACTTGAAATGTAGATACACTGTAATCATGTAATTAATTTTAAAAGTTAAACTTGTTATATGTAGTAAATCTGATAGCTGTTTGAGGATTGTAAATTATTTTACCAGGGAAGAAACTAATCAGAGAGAACTTTTTTGTTTCAAATATGGAATTAGAGGCTTGTCATTTTCATTATTTGAGGGGATGGGTGGCATTAGATAGTATCCTTATCTACCAAAAAGATATATACAGTAATGGAAGCTAAATTCTCCTTTCATACATTTTATTTACTTTTAGGATGAGCACAAAATTAAATCAGCAAATTGACCCACCCTGGTAGTTTGAGGTTTGGATTTCTGATACAGTAATGAAAAACATTATCAGAAAACTTCTTCGTAGGACCTGCCATTTTTTCATGTCGTTTTTTTACTCCCTTTTGTTCTCCCCTAAAGATCCCACATGATTAAGAAGAAAGAATTAATAACCTGATAGTCCTTTTCCTCCCAAAGTATGTATGAAGCTATTAAATTTCTCAAAGCACACAAACAGAGTGCTTCCTACATCACTGATAGAGCACAGGAAAAATAATGGGTGGTTTTCCAGGTACTGCTATAGTATATAAATATTTAATGCAGAGTCACAAAGACTTGGATAGCATTATGCTCTGATTGCACCATATTTTGCCTTATTTCCTTTTCACACTTTAACTTATTCCATGCTTGAAAATATAACGTGGCAACTCTGTAAATCCACTCCTCCATAAAAGCAGCAAATAGCAAAATTGTTAAAATTGCCTTTTCTAAACTCTGGAAATTAACCAGAGGTTGGCAACAATATGTAAACTACTGAACTTCACTAAGTACAGCAGGGTTTGAGGGTTTTTAACTTGGGCTTTTCCCATCAGTTTCTCCCAGCTACACAGTAGCCTTAAAAATTAATAGTCTTACAGCTACCAGAGAAAGAGAATAGAACTTGTATTGAGCATGTTTTCTCACCACAACAGTATGAAACTAGAAATCAATTACAGAAAGAAAAAATGAGAAAGGAACAAACATTTGGAGACTAAACAATAGGCTACTAAAAAAGTAATGGGTCAATGAGGAAATTAAAGGGAAAATCAGAAAATACCTCAAGACAAATGAAAATGGAAACACAAAACTCCAAAATCTATGGGATGCAGCAAAAGCCGTTCTAAGAGGGAAGTTTATAATGATGCAGGCCTTCCTCAAGGAAAAAGAAAAATCTCAAACAAGCAACCTAACATACCATCTAAAGGAATTTAGAAAAAGAACAAACAAAGCCCACAGTCCTCAGAGGAAGGAAATAATAAATATAGGAGAAGAAATAAAAAAAAGAAACAAAATAAAACAAAAAAATAGAAAAGATCAATGAAACCAAGAGCTGGTTTTTTGAAAAGATAAACAAAATTGATAAACTTTTAGCCAGGCTCACCAGGAAGAAAAGAGAGAAGACTCAAATAAACAAAATAAGAAATGAAAGAAGAGAAATAACAACCAATACTAGAGAGATACAAATAATCTTAAGAGAATACTACGAACAGTTATACACCAACAAATTGGACAACCTAGAAGAAAATGGACAATCTTCTAGAAACATACAACCTGCCAAGACTGAATCAAGAAGAAACAGCCAATTTGAACAGACCAATCACTAGTAGTGAAATTGATTTTCTAGTAAAAAAAAACAAAACAAACCTCTCAGCAAAGAATAGTCCAGGACCAGACAGCTTCACAGGAGAATTCTACCAAACATTTTAAAGAACTTAAACCTATCCTCAAACTATTCCAAAAAATTGAAGAGGACAGAATACTCCAAAATTCATTGCATGAGGCTACCATTACCCTAGTATGCAAACCAGATAAAGACACTACAAAAAAAAAAAGACACGAAAATTATAGGCCAATATCTTTGATGCATATAAATGCAAAAACCTCAACAAAATATTAGCAAACCAAATCCAACAATGTATAAAAAGGATCATACATCATGATCAAGTTGGATTAAGGATGGTTCAGTGTTTGCAAATCAATATAATATACCACATTAACAAAAGGAAAGATAAAAAAACACATGATCACCTCAGTAGATGCAGAAAAAGCATTTGACAAAATTCAACATCTGTTAATGATAAAAACAAACAAAAACTCTCAACAAAGTGAGTATAGAGGGGACATATCTCAACATATTAAAGGCCATTTATGACAAAGCCACAGGTAACATCATACTCAATAGTGAAAAGCTGAAAGCCTTTCCTCTAAATTCAGGAATAAGACAAGGAAGCCTACTCTCAGCAGTTCTATTTAACACAGTATTGGCAGTCTTAGCCACAGCAATCAGACAAGAAAAAGAAATAAAAGGCATCCAAATTGAAATGAAAGAAGTAAAACTAACTATTTGCAGATAACATGATGCTTTATATAGAAAACCCTAAAGTCTCCACCCAAAAACTAGTAGAACTCAGAAATGAATTCAGCAAATTTGCAGGATACAAGATTAATATACAGAAGTCTGTTGCTTTTCTATATACTAATGATGAAGCATCGGAAAGAGAAAGTAAAAAAAGAAAATCCTGTTTAAAATCACATCAAAAAAGAATAAAATACCTTGGAATAAACTTAACCAAAGAAGTGAAAGACCTATACTCTGATGAAGGAAACTGAAGATGATGCAAAGAAATGGAAAGATATTTCATACTCTTGGATTGGAAGAATTAATATTGTTAAAATGGCCATAGTACCCAAAGGAATCTACAGATTTAATGCTACCCCTATCAAAATACCCATGACATTTTTCACAGAACTAGAACAAATAATCCTAAAATTCATATGAAACCATAAAAGACCCCAAATTGCCAAAGCAGTCTTTAGAAAAAAGAAAAAAGTTGGAAGTATCACCTTCTCGGACTACAGTAATCAAAACAGCATGGTATTGGCACAAACAGACACGTGGATAAATGGAACATAATAGCCCAGAAATAAACCCACACACCTATGGTTAATTAATCTATGCCAAAGGAGGCTGAAGTATACAATGGAGAAAAGACAGTCTCTTCAACAAGTGGTGCTGGGAAAACTGGATAGCTACATGTAAAAGAATGAGATTAGAACATTTCCTCACACCATATACAAAAATAAACTCAAAATGGATTAAAATGTAAGACCTGAAACCATAAAACCCCTAGAGGAGAATATAGGCAGAACACTTTTTGACATAAATCATAGCAACATTATTTTTGGATCTCTTTCCTAAGGCAAAAGAAATAAAAGCGAAAATAAGCAAGTGGGACCTAATTAAACTTAAAGGCTCTTGCACAGCAAAGGAAACCATCAACAAAATGAAAAGACAGCCTACAGACTGGGAGAAAATATTTGCAAATGATGCTACTGACAAGGGATTAATCTCCAAAATATACAAACAGCTCGTACAGCTTAGTATCAGAAAACCAACCCAATCAAAAAATGGGAAGAAGACTTGAGTAGACATTTTTCCAAAGAAAACTTTCTGATGGCCGATAGGCACATGAAAAGGCACATTTGCTAATTATTAGAGAAATGCAAATCAAAACAGCAGTGAGATAGCACCTCACACCTGTCGGAATGGCTATCATCAAAAGATCTACAAATAACCAGTGTTGACAAGGATGTGAAGAAAAAGGAAGCCCTTTGTACACTTTTGGTGGGTATGTAAATTGGTGCAGCCACAATGGAAAACAGTGTGAAGGTTCCTCAAAAAGCTAAAAGTAGAGCTACCATATGATCCAGCAATTCCACTCCTGTGTACATATCTGAAAAAAATGAAAACACTAATTTGAAAAGATACATGCACCCCAGTATTCATAGCAGTGCTAATTATAATTACCAAGATATGGAAGCAACCCAAATGCCCATCAACAGATGAATGTATAAAGAAGATGTGGTATATATATATATATATATATATATATATATATATATATATATACACACACACACACACACACACATACACACACATACATACAATGAAATATTAGTCATGAAAAAGAATGAAATTCTGCCATTTGTAGCAGTGTGGATGGACCTAGAGAATATTATACTGAGTGAAATAAACCAGACAGAGAAAGACAGTGTGTATTACTTATATGTGGAATCTAAAATATATTACAAATGAATGTATATGAGAAACAGAGTCACAGACTGAATGTTTTCCCCTGAGATCAGGAACAAGATAAAGGTGACTTCTCTCACCACTTCTATTTACCACGGTACTGGCAGTTCAGGATGGGAAAATAGGCAAGAAAAAATAGATAAAAATCATCCAGATTGGAAAGGAAGAAGTAAAATTATATCTATTTGTAGATGACATAATCTTGTATATAGATGATCCTAAGGAATACACTAAAAATGTAATTCAGCAAATTTGCATGATCCAAGATCAAAATACAAAAATCAATTATTTTTCTATATACTAGCAATGAATAATCTGAACAATGAAATTCAGAAAATTTTTTCATTTATAATAGCAACAAAAAAATAAAATAATTAGGCATAAGAAAAATGCAACATTTTTCCGTTGACAACTACAGTGCTGAAAGAATTTAAAGAAGATTTAAGTAAACGGAAAAGCATGCCGTATTCCCAGATCAAAAAACTTAATATTGGGCTTCCCTGGTGGCGCAGAGGTTGAGAGTCCGCCTGCCGATGCGGGGGACACGGGTTCGTGCCCCGGTCCAGGAAGATCCCACATGCCGCGGAGCGGCTGGGCCTGTGAGCCATGGCCGCTGACCCTGAGCGTCTGGCGCGTGTGCTCCGCAATGGGAGAGGCCACAACAGTGAGAGGCCCGCGTACCGAAAAAAAAAAAAAAAAAAAACTTAATATTGTTAAGATAGCAATATCCCCAAATTGATCTACAGACTCTATGCAATTCTTATCAAAATCCTCACTAGTTTTTCTGTAGAAATCGACAAGTAGATCCTAAAATTCATACTGAAATGCAAGGGACAAAGAATAACCAAAGCAACCTTGAAAAAAGCACAAAGTTGGAGGACACACAGTTCCTAATTTCAAAACTTACTAGAAAGCTACAGTAATCAAGACAGTGTGGTACTGACATCAAGGTAAACATATAGATCAATGAAACAAAATGGAAAGTTCAGAACTAAATCCTTGCATTTATGGTCAATTGATTGTTGGCAAGAGTACCTAGACAATTCAAAGGGAAAAGAATATTTTTTCAAAAGTTCATGCTTGCATAACTAAATGTCCACATACAAAATAATGAAGTTTGACCCTACCTCACACCATACAAAAAAATTAATTCAAAAATGGATCTTAGAGCTAGATATAAGAACTAAAATATTAGAACTCTTATAAGACAACATAGGAGTAGAATGGGGCTTCCCTGGTGGCACAGTGGTTGCGAGTCCCCCTGCCAATGCAGGGGACACAGGTTTGTGCCCCGGTCCGGGAAGACCCCACATGCCACGGAGCGGCTGGGCCCATGAGCCATGGCCACTGAGCCTGCGCATCTGGAGCCTATGCTCCGCAACGGGAGACGCCACAACAGTGAGAGGCCCGTGTACCAGGGGGGAAAAAAAGAGAGAGCAGGAGTAGAATGAGTTAGGCAGTGTTTTCTTAGACATGACACCAAAAGCCAAAGTGACAAGAGAAAAAATACATAACTTGCACTTCATCAAAATTAAAAACTTTTGTGCTGCAAGCAATATCATAAAGCGAGTAAAAAGATAACCCACAGAATGGGAGAAAATATTTGCAAATCATATATCTGATGAGAGACTTGTATGCAGAATATGTAAAGAACTCATAACTCAATAAGAACAAGAAAGACTCAATTATAAATCAGCAAAGGATTTTAATAGACATTTCTTCAAAGAAGGTGTATAAGTGGCTAATAAGCACATGAAATGATGGTCAACATCAGTCATTATTAGGAAAATACAAATGAAAACCACAATGAGATACAACTTCATATGCACTAGGGTCATACTTGAGTAGGTATGTCAGTCAGGATAGGCTAAGTTATGCCACAGTAACAAACGATCCCCAAATCTAGAGACAACACAAAGTTTATGTTTTAGTCATGTTACATGTCCACTCTAGATTGACAAGGGCATTCTACTTAGCTTAGTTATTCAGGGAGTGCAGCTAATGGGAGCTGCATCTTGATACATACTTGTCTGATCAGAGAGTCAGGAAACATAATGAATGATGCCACTGGCTCTTAAACCATCTCCCTGGAAGTGACGTGTAGCCAAAATCAGTTACGTTATCATCCCTACTTCAGTGGGGGTGCAGCTGTGTAATCCTCTGGTATGAAAAAGGCACCGAATGTCTGTGAACAATAATGTAGTCTACTGCAGTAGCCTCATGGGATTTGAAAATAGCCGAGAAAATGCGACTTTCTGGGGATCTGTCCTCTGGCTTCCTCTCTGGAATCATTTCCACCCAACCATGTCCACACCCTCTCAATCAGACTTCTCTTAGATGCCTGGGGTAGCTGGGTGATTTGTTAATTACAACACTGCTTAAGTCTTTTAATAAAGTCAGCAAATGAAACAGAGAGCCCAGATAAAGAGAATGCTTTCCAAAATGTCATAATGAAATTAACGTAATGAAGCGCTTGGAGGGCTCTCCCCCGTTCTTTTTGTATAAAACTTACTCCAAAGACGCTGGAAGAGAAAGGGGGCCTGAAAAGTAAAGAGGAGGGAAAATAAATTGTATGCCATTAGTTTAATTATAAAAATTCATTACATGAAGTCATGTAAGACAGAAAATAATGGAACTCTAATGGGTTGGCCGATAACACATTTACTAGCCTGCTCTCAGCTTCTAGTCATTGTTGAAAGGACAAAAAAGTAACAACTTTGGTATGTAGTCCTCAGAGCTATTGAAAAGATTAATCATTTCCAGTAAGCTGGAAAATGAGAGCCGTTTTCTCAAATAGTATCCCCTGTATAGTGTTACCTTCTGAAATAGAGTTGCTTGGTAATGTTAGAGGTTTAATAGATGAGTCTTGAAGTTTATGGTGAGAGGCTTTACTTTTGAAATAGATTCCTTACAGATTTTTTAACATTTCTATTATATATCCATAAAGAGGTTTTCTAGGTCATTTTAATTCACACAAGCAAGAAAGAAATTGTATTTCTTTTTCCCAATAAATATGTATAGAACATTAATTTATACTTAGGAGTAAACTGTTTAGTGATTTTTTTAAATAAACCAAATATGTATTTTTTTCTGCTGTCTTTGTTTAGCAATGCCTTACTTTATTATATACAGTAATTTTCCAATCATGCTATAATCATCAAGGAGACTATTTTATATTCTTCAAAATTCAATTATAATAAATCCAACCATCCTCCTTAAATCCTTTTATGTGGAAGCATATCTTCTTTAAGTAGATTGAACCCTAAATATTGAAGCCAAGAAACCTGCATTTTTGTGATGCCTCTTTCACTGACAAGCTATGTCACCTTCAGCAAGTCACTTCACCTTTCAGGGGTTTTGTATGGGCAGTTATGGGACTGGGTAAGAGGAAAGGAGATAACAAAAGGTCAAAGTGGATATTTATGTAAGGATCATATATTTGAGGGCCTTGTAGTCCAAGGAAAGAGGTTTGGACTTTGTCTTGTAGGTAACAGGGAGCCATTGAAAGGTTTTACAGAGGAATAATGTTGTTATATTTCCATTTCTAAAAGATCCCTTGAGCAGCTATACGTGGATGGAAGGTCTAGAGTAGAGGGAAGGAGCCAATAAAAAGGTTATTGCAGAGTCCAGGTAAGAGTCGATGAGGGCTTAAGTTAAGGCAGTGGCAATGGAGGTAGAATATTTGGATATAAGGGAAAATTATGGTACAACTTCTGTATGGATGTGCTCTCTGCCTCTTCTTCCAGTTGAGGATCCACTTGCACTGCAGAGGGAGAAGGTTGAGCGAGGGACAGAACCTTGGGGAACACCAACATTTAAGGGGCAGGCAGAAAAAGAAACACTTGGAGCTTAAGAGTATATAGAGGACACCCAAAGAGAGGGGACCAAGGAAAGATAGAGCCGCAAGAACAGAGCAGTCAATAGCACCAGTTGCTGCGCACAAATCAAGTAAATGAGAACCTAAAACTTTCCACAGACATTGACCATTGGTGACTGAATCAGTTAAGTATTTTCACAAAAATGCTGCATGACAAGCAACTTCAAAATGCCAGTGGCAAACAATAATAAGCATTTATTTCTTCGTGAGTTTGCAGCTCGTCTCGGGTGGCACTGCTTCACACTGCAGGTTGATTGGGGTAGCTCTCCTCCACACGTCACTCATCCTTCTCCAAGGATGAGCAGGCTAGCCCAGGACACGTTTGTCTCATGATAATGGCAGAAGTGCCAAAGGGCCAGCCCCACTGCAGAAGCATGTTTTAAAGCCTCTGCTTGTGTCACTTCTATTAACATCTCGCTAGAATTAGGCAAAACAAGTCATATGGCCAAGCTCATTGTCAAGGGCAGGGAAGTAAACTGCCCTTTGTAGCGGGAAATTCAAAGTTACATAGCAAAGGGCATGGATACAAGGTGGGGTAAAGAATTGAGGTCAGTAATCCGATTTGCCGGAGTGACTTCTTTCAGAATAGTTTTAGTGAGGTGGTGATGGCAGAAGCCTGATGTTGATGAATTATAAAGTGGCAGGAATGTAATCAAGTTGAGGCAATGAGTGAGTTATTTGCCTTCTGAGGAGCTTCACTGTGAAAGGAAAGAAAACGATGCAGGTTTTGTTGCTGTTTAAAGATGGGTGAGAGACTCATGTTTGAAAGTTGTAGAGAAAGACCTTGCAGAGAGGCAAGAGGTTGAAAAGACACAGAGAAGGGAGTACGTGGAGGGGGAGGGGGAGGGCGAGGGCGAGGGAGGGTCCTTGAGCACAAGAGTCACCTCTTGTGACTCTTGCTCTGAGGCTGGAGAGAAGGATGCAAGATGTGAAATCTGATATTTCATGAAATTTTTGCTTGATGTTAAATTGCCCCTGTGTAATTACAGGTAGGGTCATTTGCTGTGAGATTTCTTCCAGTTTGTATCATCAGGGTGTAGTTTAGAAACCACACAATGTTTCAAGCAGAGGGAATTGAAATACAGAGGACTGGTTCCGTGGCTAATGAAGGAGCTGAGAAGTCCAACAGGAGATAGGCAACTCAGAGTTTAGTGACATCGGGAAGCTGTTACCACTTCGAGGGTTGGAGAGACAACACGTGTCACCAAAGCCCAGAAGCCAGAGCCATCTGGTGCTAACTTGACCACTGTGTGGGCTGTACAGCAGGTACTGAAACTACAGAGAGAGGGTCTGTCCAGTGGGAGATGGAGACACAAAGAAGATACTGCCCACATAGAGAGAGGGAGAGATATACTCTAGTTTCAGCCTTCCTCTGGCTCTCTCACTGGCCTAACCAGATATCTAGAAGCCAGCTAGCAAGAAATCCTGGGATTTGCTGATCCCCTAAAGTGGTTAGTCCATCTGCAATACTGAGCAGAGTAGGAGAGGGGCAGAGAATGGGTCTAAGAGCTAATAAGCTCTTAGCTGTTAGCTCACAGAGCTAATTTTTTTAAATGAATCTCTTAGTTCATGTATGCACAGTATCTAAGGCAAAAGGAGAAAACCCAATATGTAGAACTTTTTATCTGTAAATATATTAGGATCCTGTTTTATACATTTCCAAGTGTCGACGAAAAATTAATCAGTCGACCTAAGAAAGAAATGGAACTTATTTGAGCCAAATTTGAAGATGATGACCTGGGAAGAGCATCTCAGAAAGCTCTGAGAACTGTTCCACTTGTCAGAAGTCAAGGCACAGTTATATAAGTTTTTTGAGACAGAGGGCTATACATCAAGTGATGTATTATTGACCACTTACATAATCCAGATCTAAGCATAATTGTGGTGGGTCACATGACCCCTTCCAAGATCAAGAAGGAATGTTAAAAAAAAAAAAAAGGAAGGAATGTTATCTTTTAAGGAGTTTTGTTGATGCTGGAAGAATGCTGCTTGTTATGGTTGAGCAGGTATTCCTGCAGACGGGGGTGCGGGGGGAGGTTTGGTCGATGCATAACGCAGATACACAGTGTACAGTGCAGGCAGAGACACGGCCAAAGGGCAGAGAAGAATTTTTATATTTAAATTTTTCTTGTCTTTTCATAAAATATGAATTGCATTTCACACAAGCAATTTGCTTTTGCTTTTGACCTCATAACAAATGTGAGGCATAATAAGCATCCTAAGTAATCCCATCCTATTTTACAGACAACAAAACTGGAACTCAAAGGTTAATGACTTTAAGATCAAACTGCAAGACAATGGCCAATCAAGCCTTCCTGGGAAGCTGCCTCTTCATCACTCTGCATTGCTTTTTATGATGCTCCTTTGAGTCAGGGCCGTTAAAATTTTTTAAATCGAGTTCACCTGAAACAAACCTGAATTTCACTTGTAGGTGAACATCTCAAAACACATTTTATAAGAAAACTTAAACAATACTCAACTTTAAAGTTTTAATTGTAGCTCTACATACTCACATTTATCTTCTAAATTAAAGGGAGACTTTTAGAGGTGCAGCGTTACAGACAATGTTTATAAAACAGTGGGTCCCTTTCTTTCATTCAG
The DNA here is from genome assembly GCF_963924675.1 of Phocoena phocoena. Taxonomy (NCBI): domain Eukaryota; kingdom Metazoa; phylum Chordata; class Mammalia; order Artiodactyla; family Phocoenidae; genus Phocoena; species Phocoena phocoena. The sequence continues at coordinate 27,532,464 of NC_089240.1, read as the reverse complement.
TAGAGGCTCACCCTGTGGTGGCTGTAGTATGGTTCATTTAAAAATAGCAACAGTAGAGGACTTCCCTGGTGGTCCGGTGGCTAAGGCTCCGTGCTCCCAGTGCAGGGGGCCCAGGTTCGATTCCTGGTCTGGGAACTAGATCCCACAGGCCACAACTAACTAAGACCCAGCACAACCAAATAAATAAATAAATACTTTTTAAAAAATAGCAGCAGCAGTAGTAGTAGTAATCGTAGTAGTAGTGGTAGTGGTGGTAGTAGTAGTAGTAGTAGTAATAATGATGGTGATTCTAACCAATACTTATTTAATGCTTTGGGTATGCCAGGCACCACTCTAAGTGTTTTCCCTGCATTTTATAAATTAATCCTCATAATAATCTTTCAAGGTAAATACTGTTAATATACCCATTTAATAAAGGGGGAAACTGAGGCATAGAGAGCATAATTAACTTTCCCATTTGTCACATAACTAGTAAGTGATCAAGTCAGGATTCAAACCCAGCAGGCTCATTCTGTTGCCCAGACTCTCCAATACTCTTTCTCTTCCTCCCTTGTTTTCCCTTGTATCGGGTCAATATTCCTAAAAAGAATTCTTACAAAGAAAAAAGAAAAGGCAAACACTGAAATTTAAAAATTTTAATACTGAAAATTCTTGAAATGAATTCAGGTTGTCCCATAGTCCATAATCATTCTTTCTGCCTTAAATACTGTGTATAACTACCAAGCACATATTGTAGCAGCATCGTATGAGGTTTGAATATGAAATATTTCTTTCCTGGTTGGGGACACAATCTCTTGGGGATTGAGCATTTTATATTCTTCATAAAAAACACATACACACACATATATATATACACCCACAAAATCATCTTTTTTTTATAGGCTAGTGCTCACAATATTTTAAATTTCTTCACACACCATGATCACTACACAATTCCCTGTAGAGTATACAGTTGTAAATGGAATTCAGAACTAAAAAGAGTGTGTGTGAATTCTATTGTATTTTTGAATTTAAAATTCTTCTGTGGTCTGGAGTTGTCCCAGTGGTAAATTTCACAGTAGTAGGCAAAGCTGGTCAAGGTCAACGTTCCTGCTGTGAATGACACTTGGTTAAAGCCCAAGGTGGTCAACATATTATTACCTTAGGAGGAAGGGAAACCAGTCTGTTCTGGTGAATGTCTTTAAGAAGGGAGAAAGGGGTGCTGCGGTTGAGAACCTTTGAGTTCAGATAAGGGCCTTAGCCCTGTCAATCAATGTTAGTCAAGGTCAGTGGGATTTTTTTCTTTTTAATCCTACATCACAGCAAAATCTGAGCTGTATGCAGTGAAGGATAGCATTCAGCCAAGATTTCCTTAGGTATAAAAATTTAAATTTCAGTGTGAATACAAATTTGAAGGAAAAAAATATGGCTTGCGTATTTTTGCCTTTCAAGCATTAAAGTATACCAAAAAACTCTGGTTTGAAGTCAAGCCTTACTCTTTTACTACCTTTTTACTACGAAGTGTCTAATTAAACTTTAACCTGCTATGTCCTTCAAGATCTTGGAAAATCCTAGCATACTTTGCAGCTTCTACTTTTAGGTATTTTTTATGATCTATAGATTAGAACCAAAGAGTGTATCCTCTTATATCTAGACTTTTCAAGTAACAACCCTTGAGTGAGGGTTGACTTCCAAGATTATTTGTCTTTTCTTAGATAAAATAAATGATTTTAATTATATTTATTAAAATTTTAATTAACATTTTATATTGCTAAATCTATACATATATGCTCTGATGTTGGTTCATAATAGATATTTCTTCAGCAGTTGCATTTTTCTTAAAAAGGAATTGCCTAACGAAAAGGTAACTAAGTTATTGGTGTCAGTTTTGTAGAGTCTTATGCTGCCAATTAGAGATTTGATAGATGATAGATAATAAGCTCTTCTTTTAAAATGCAAATACCATCTTCTGGATAATAAGGACCAATTGGTCTTTCATATCTTAGTATACATTACTTTTTAACACTATAGGTTAAAAGTGGCTTCAGTGAAGAGGGAAAGGGAAGAAGATGTAATTTTGTACTGTAGGAAATTTCTAGAAAGGGAAAGACTTTGGTGCGTGTGTTTCACCTCAGGAGGGCTTTTGGACAGTGTGAGGATATAAAAAGTGGAAAATAGGAACTGCAGGGCTTGATAAAAGGTGTATATAAGAAAAGGCAGGAATTCCACAAGGTTAAATTGTAATTGCTTTATAGTACAGCGAGTATACTGTGTGCCTTTAAAAATTGTCTCTCTTTTTATTTTTATAGCAAAAGTTAGTGATACTGGCTTTAGCTGCTTCCTACTAGCTCTGTTATCTGGGTCTATTTGCTATATGCAATAAATGCAATTATTTCGTTTGATTCTAGAATAGGATGTTCTAATTAACTGAGAAATGCCAGATTATATACTGATTATAGATTTTCAGGGAACAGGAGTGTACTCATATATACTGAAACTATGTTGAAAAGTACGAGTGTTTGATTTTTATTACCATAAATCATATTAACGTAAAAGAACAAATACTAAAACAAAAATGAGTACTCTTTTCAGAAACATCAGTTAGTTTCAATTTTCTCTTTTACCCTTCCAATTTATGTCAATGTACTCTTACAGATTTAAGAAATACAGTGAAGGTAGAAATTGTGTTCTTTTCTTTTTTTTAACTTGTGATTTCTGTGCACATTTACTGCATATTAGACCATTGGGTTGATGTATTGCCTTATTTTAATGTCCTCTCATTAAACATTGAAATTGTTTCTCATTTTTTTACTATCTTAGTTAATGAAGATCTTTTTCCTATAATGTATGTCTTTTCTTTTAAATATTTTACTGGGAGAAAATACTAAAATTAGATTACTGGGTCAATGGGAATAAGCATTTGTATGTCACTTGATATATATTGCCAAATTGTCCTAATAGATGCTGTTCCCATCAGTAGTATATGAATGCGCTAGTTTGGCTACAGTCTTTCCAGCTTTGGATTTTATTTTTTTAAACTTAATTGGTGTCAAATTGTAATACTCTTATTTTTTCATGTTTTGAAAGTTGATTTTTTTCCTTTTCCATAAAAACTTTTTATTCTTTCTCTTGTTTGAATTGCTTGTTACTATTCCTTTGTCCATTTAACCCACTATATTGGATTTGATATAACTATCTTGGTAATTTAATAATACCGTAATGCTTGGAAGCCTCTTCCATGCACTTGAAGCAATGTTTAATAGAAACTTGGGGATAATATACATCCAGATAAACCTATCATTGGTTTATTTCTTTCTTGATATATGATATTTCAAGTGATGAAATACATGGTTTGATAATACTCAATTGTTAAAGATAAAAAAAGAAGAAAACATACGTCATTTGGTTTAGCAAAATTCTTATATTTAAAATTTTATTCTGACTTTAAAGTAGGGTATTTTTTAAATATTATGAATAAACTGATCCTTCAAATAAGTTCATAACTAGAATAACAGCACTGTTTTTTTTTGATGCTTAATATTTTCCGTATGCAGCTTTAGTTGAATGCCAGTAGATGGCACTAATTACATAAACAATTCAACAAGTTAATGATGAGGAAAAGAAATAACATGCGATATTTTTTTCTGTTCAAATTTTGGTATATGTCACATACTCAACAATTATTTGAGAGCTTATTTTTATAGTTTGTTCTCTCCCATGATAAAAACAATTAAGCCAAGTTTGTTTCCAATTAATTGCTACTAAATTGAGATACCTGATACTGATTATTGCTCAAGAAGCTGGATTTGAAAAGTTTTGTCATGAAAAATGGGTTAGCTTGTACTATCATGTTTCACTGAACTACACACGGTAGGTTAAAAGCAATCATGTAGACATGCTCTGACCCGAGGATTCAGGAGCTGTTTATGAAGCATTTTAAGAAAGTGCAACTAGAGATTTCAGAGAAAACTGACATTCGTTCTCTTTCCCATGTGTATCTATAGCAGTTGGCCAAAGACCTCCGCCAGTGGCAGATAAATGTAGATGTGGCAAATGACTTGGCACTGAAACTTCTTCGGGATTATTCTGCAGATGATACCAGAAAAGTCCACATGATAACAGAGAACATCAATGCCTCTTGGGCAAGCATTCATAAAAGGTATGAACTATATTATTTCTAAAACTATTTGCTGATTCTAATGATAGGGTAGTGACACTGGGTGGATAATGCAGATTTGTTTTCCTGTCCTGCTAAACCAGGGCTTTGGGAGGATCCAAGATGACAAATGCCAACCAAACTCACAGTCTTGCCTAAGTCCACTTATTTTAAAGATGACAGACCTGAAGACTGGTGAAATGAAATGCCTTGCCCACAGTCAGAAAGGTAGTGACATAACTAAGCGATTAGACAAAAACAAAAGATTGATTTGTAGCTAAAAGGGCCATTTATTAGTCTGCTTTGAGAACTCTATCCAAAGAAATATTGTTCTATTCCGTCATGCCACAAACTGCCCCATCTTTAGTCTGACAGGGAAGTCACTTTGGGCTTCAGGATGGAGTTATAGCTGTCTCTGGTGCCGTCATTGTATCTCCCTCCACACACCCAATGGGAAAATTTGTGTAGTGTAACATGACTCATAACGTCATTTCCCATTATATATCTACGGAAGTCCACAGCTCTTAGAGACACCATCTCCTCAAACTAAGTCCTGACTCCTTATTTTTCACTCTTAACCCCTTGTGCTGTTCTTTCATTAGCATTTATCCTAATTATAAACAAAATTATAAACAAATACATGAATTATGTAACTAATTGTTTAATGTTTGTCCTTCACATTAGTCTAACCTCCCTGAGGACAGAGGCTATCTTTCTTATTTGACACATCCTGAACCAGGTGATATAGTAGGGAGCTGGTAAATATTTGTGTTTTGTAAATTGAAATGTAGCTGACGTGCAATATTATGTTAGTTTCAGGTATACTACATAGTTATTTGACATTTGCACTTATTATGAAATGATCACTGTAATAAGTCTAGTAACCATCTGTCCCCATACAAAGTTATTACAATGTTATTGACCGTATTCCTCATGCTGTATATTACATCCCCATTGCTTATTTATTTTATAACTGGAGATTTGTACTTCTTAATCCCCTTCACCTATTTCTCCCTTTTACCCCCTCCTTCCATCTGGCAACCACCCATTTGTTCTCTGTCTATGTGAGTCTGTTTTCATTTTGTTTTGTTTTGTTTTTTTAGATTCCACATATAAGTGACATCATACAGTATTTATCTTTCTCTGTCTGACTTACTCGCTTAGCATAATACCCTCTAGATCCCTCCATGTTGTCACAAATGGCAAGATCCCAATTTTTTATACCTGAGTAATATTCCATCACATCTTCTTTATCCGTTCATCTATCGATGGACACTTAGGTTGCTTCCATATCTTGGCTATTGTAAATAATGCTGCAGGGTAAATATTTGTTGAATGATGACTCTACATAATTTAGAGTTACCTTGTTCATGCTATGGTAAGTCAAGGATTATTGGGTACTCATTTTTAGCTCTGTCAGAAAACAGAGGCAAAAATAGCACCTGTATGGTGATAAGGAAGATCCCAGTGAAAGGTAAATGAGTTCCAGAAGATAACATGACTTACTGAAGTCAGGTAGGTGGCCTTTATTAAGAAAAAAAGGCCACCATTAAAGAAAACAAAAACAGGTTTTGAACTAAGCAGAAACTCTTAGGAGTAAGGAACTATTAATACACGGAAATTGAGAGATCAAGTTAATCTTGAAACCGAGTTAAAGATTGAAGAGTATAAACTCCTGTGAAAGTGGATTTGAGCTGGTCATCCTGCGGGAATAGAGCAGCTCTAGCTCTAAATTCCAGACGGTGGGTGTTCAGATGGCCATGGAAAAGAGGACTCAACCTGAAGTTGGGGAGTTATATTTGGGGCCCTATCAATAGAACCCTGGTTGAATAGGGAACTGATAAAAAAAATTCTCCAAGTCACTGCCTCCTCTTATTGGCAAGGTTTGTACTTTCTGCTCCAAATACAGATCTGCTGTTTGTTCAGTTAAATGAGGGCAGATTAGGCTCAGGGAGACTTATTCATATGTAATCGATCGGTATCAGAGAGTCAGTAGTTAAGATCTCACTGGGAAATACCTGCTTCTCAAAGAGAGGCCTCTATGGGTAGGCAAATTAAGATCAGAGATTAATTTGGTGAGTTTAGGGAATGTAAGCCAAGAAGGAGACAAGAAGAAGGCTTACTCATTTTACAAAACTAGGGCTTCAAGAGAGGTCTATCCCTTCTATGCCACTCTTTCATGCTCCTTGAGTCTCCAAACAGCCCTCTCATTTCTTCTGATCATTTTCGTTAGGTCTTTGGATTCCTCAGAGAAGGGGCTTCCAGTTTATATTTTTTGACTTGGTCCCTAAAAAGCTACCACCTAAGGAAGGTATATAGTTATTTCTCCAATGGGTAAAGTAAAATAGAAAGTTAAAAGCCAAATTACATTTTTTGCTAGCCCATAGAGAACCTGTGATTTGCCAAGCTAATTTGATTCATGCCTCTAAAGTTCTTCCCTGTTTCTTTCTCACATATACTCTCTGAAAATTCATCCACTTGTGTAGTTTCAGCCTGCTGATGACTCTCCATTTATACCATTTGCAGCTGAGCGTGATCGTTGAATTTCAGACCTGCATATCCTATTGATTTCTTTTCATTTTAATGTCCCTCGGGAACTTCAAATTTAAAGGGCCCAAAGCTGAACTCATCTTTGTCCTCTTACAACCTCTTTCTCCAAATGCAACCTACTTCTCTTCCTATGATCCCTCTCCAGTGAACATTACCACAACCCATTCAGTTGTCCAGATTGGAAACTCATGCTTGACTCTTCCTTCTATTGAATACAATCCCAGTGGCCAAGCTATCACAAAGCTATTTACTACCTAAATAGCTTTCAAATCCAGTTATTTCTCTTCCTCCCTACTCTTCAGCTATCATGTCTTGCTTAACTGACTACATCTTCCTGCTTCTTACCCATTCTCTACATAGAACGCAGGATGATTTTTCTAAAGACAGTATATTCACATAGCTCCTCCTCCCCACCCACCCAGTTTTAAAGGCTTTGGTGGCTTATCCGTTATTATTTGAAGACAGTCCACACTCCTTTCAATGACTTCAAGATCTTGCACGTTATGGCCTTTCCTTAAAACTCCAGCCTAAGTTTCTGCTCTCCCTCAATCTCCCCTCCCCATAATTAAGTAACATTGAGCTATTTTCATTTCCTTATGGCCATGTTCTGTCTTCTCTATTATGTGCTGACGTGATAGATGTATTATTCCTTCCTTTTTGCATGGTTAAGTTCTATTCATTATCCAGGTCTCAGTGTAAATGCCATTTCCTCCAGGAAGCCTTTTCTGACTACCAACCCCAAAGCCTACACTCTGTTATAGTGCTTATCTCACTACACTGTATGTAAGTGCCTGTCGGTCTTTGTCTCTCATGAGAATGTTTGCTCTGTATACACATTGGGGTATGCACATTGGCTGCTTGTCCACCATATGACTTAGCACTTAGCTTGGCACATAGTATCTACCCCCAAAACATGTTTAATAGGTAAATGAACAAACAAAAAATAACTAACTACAAGTGTTCTGGAGTGCCAGTAACTCAACACAGAAGAAAAATTGAAAGGATTGCTTTCAGTTTCAAGTAACAGAAAACCCAAGTTCAATAGCTTACCTAATGGAGGTCTGTTCCTGTCACTTTATGAGAAGTTCAGAGTCGGGCAGGCCGTGACATGGGCTCCATAGCGCAGCGGTGTCAGCCCTGAAGTCTCCTTGTTCTTCTTGGCATTTCCCTCAGAACATAAGCATTCCAGCAGGAAGAAGCAGCAGCAGAAGGGGCAGTGCTGGTGTCAGGAAAACAGTGGCTTTCTCAGGAACTTTCGGGTCAGAACTATGCCACAAAACCACCTCTAGTATCTAGGAATTTGGGTTGAGCCAGCCAATAGAGAATATCTGCCACAAAGGGTATGGAAAGAAGAAACTGATAAACCGGCGTGCTGTAGCTGGACAGCATGAAGTTCCCTGGAGAGACAGCCGGTCAAATCTGAGTGAATACGGTCTAGTCATGTAGGTTGTGTATTCACGCACAGTATACTCTCACGTAGGGCAGTCATAAAAGCGGGCCATTTGGGCTTGGTGGTCGTTCTGGTCAGTGTGAAAGGGCATGGGGAGAGCTGGGTTCTCTACTGGCTAATGATACCTTTTCATGGGAAGTTCACATTCGGTGTGTGCTACGTGTGTCACCCGCACAGATTAAACCATATTTTACTTGGCTGCATCTTCTCTTATTTTATATTCTTATAGATCTTATGCTAAATAGATAAAGAACAAGCAAACTCTTTATGTGATCTTCTGCATTTTGACGTTTTTATCCGGTATCTCGTCCAGCTAAACCCAGAAGTGAAGTAACATCCTCCTCCTCCTCCAGATTTGCGCTGTTCAGTAGGGTGGCCACTAGCCATAGGTGGCCATTTAAATTTAAAGTATTACAATTAAATAAAAGTTTAAATTCATTTCTTCCGGCTCCTCAGCCACCTTTCAGATGCTCAAGAGCCACAGGTAACTAGTGGCTTCCCCATTGGACAGTGCAGAATTGAACATTTCCGTCATCACAGAAAATTTTGTTGGTCGCCCTGCTCTAGATCATCTTTGTTTATGTTCCCCTAAGCAGGTTAGCATACATTTATAACAATTACATACTATATTACTTCAGAACGAGATTTTGCCAAATTTTGTAAATAAAAAGTATTTCCTTTACAAAGCGGTTCACATTATTCTATTTCCTTGTTTCTACCCTATTTTTTCTATTTCTCCATCTTCTAGAGTTGCCATTTAAAGTGTCTAAAACTACAACTATCACAGAATGTAAACACTTACTGTTAATCCTAATAAACATAATTTTAAAGGAGAAATTATTAATATTGATATTTGGGTTTGGGGAATAAAAGTATCTCATGTCTTTGAAATATATCTATAACCAAGACTTTTTAGGTAGGGGAGACTGTTGAAAGCATTCTGATTACATCATTTCTCATGGTTCAGGTTTTACCACTGAGCACTGATATATTGCCTGCCCTGAAACTTTCAATCATATAGATAAATATATGCAAAAATTTTTGTGCATTTGGAAGCCTGTGTAAAGCAATAAAATCTTTACTTCAGTTTTAAAATTTTGAATGTTAAACAAGATATAAAAAGTGTAACTTGGAAGAACTTTACTTTGATATCATATACTGGCAGGCTGTAGTTTCAAGACAATCAGAAACGAAAGTGAGCTAATTTTGTTTTGTAGTTTAGTGTTCAATTCAAGTTTATTAATAGGTCAGAGGAATCTTCAAATTCTATACTGGCTTTTATTGAACCTTTAATTACCATTTTATATAGATAAATAGCTACGTGCACCTAAAAGGACTTGCTCTACCATTCATGAATAAAAGCAAAAACTGCTTCTCAAGTAAACTCTGTAGTTTAGCAATTCATATCAGAACATAGATCATCATTGTGACCTATGTAGGAAAATATTTTGTTCTCCTGATCGTATGACTTATAGAGTCCATGTTAACATATAAAGCCAGAAATGTGGGCTTCTGCAAGTTCATTTCTTTCCCTTCAATCTCTGTGAATAGATATGAATTGGTGAATAAGATAATATTAGATGTGATATTACATATTATTGTGAGAAGCCTCTAAGGATTAGATCTCAAGGACTGCCATCTGGCTGATGACTTTATGATGACACTGTCATGAGATTTCATTTCCTTATTTCTATTCCAGGGCCACTCTTTAAAAACAAGAAATGTGCATTAACTCTGAATTGTCTGTCTGTAGCTATGGGAGGGCTTCTCCAACTACTAATCAGCAAGGAGCAAACTCATCAAGTCGAGGGGCTGATCCTAGTATCAGAGGGTTCATCATGGATAGAAGTTCCTCACAAAAGCTCCCAGATACCTGAACAATCTCTCTAAGTTCTAAGAAAGATTTAGCATGTATGTGTGTACATGTATGTATGTGTATATGCATATGCATGGACGTGCATGCAAATACGCTATCCTTAAAATAATACCTCAGTGTTCTCCTGTCCGCTCTAATAATATGTTTCAAATTTTAATAATTACAATTAATAGTTGAGAAATTGAACAGTTATCACTTGTGTTCTCCATCTTTGGCAGCCATGAAGCCCTTGTAAATCACTCCTTGCTTCTCTATTCCTAGGTCCTTGCTCTTTTTCACTTTAAAAAAAGAAGAAAAGGGAGAGGGGTACCCGCTGCTGCAAAAAGTGGTGTGCGGCAGCCTGGGGTCTCCGTCCAGGGCAGAGCGGCTGAACCCGAGCGGCTAGGACCCTGCCTTCCAGTCGTGCCGCTCTCGGGCACCAGCGCTCCAGACCGCTGCCCGGCCGGCGTCCTAAACGGAAGTTCCTGATTCAGTAGACTCACACGGGCCTAGCTGTCAGGGCCAACCATCATGCTCAAGTTCCCTCGTCCTAAAAGAACATTTTTAGGATACCAACTTTTCTATCCAGCTATCCTTGTTTCCCCTTACCATCAAAATTTTTTTAAAGTAGTAATTGACATTATTGTTTCCTCTCCAGCTTCTGGTTATGCTTGGACCCACTTCAGTCTGGCTTCCCCAGTACCTCCACTTTCCTGAAAAGAGGACTCATTAAGATTGTCAATAACTTTTGTAATAACTAATTGCCCTATTTTATTTATCCATCTACTTGACTTCTTTTTGACCTTGGTTCTGTTTATCAACTCTACTGGTTGAAACTTTCCCTTCTTTGATTTCCAAAACAATATTATTTTGCAATTCTCCAATTTCTCTAGTAATATAATAAGTGTGAAGTGCTTGGCACAATGCCTGGCACATAGTAAGAGCTCAGTAAATGTCATCTATCATAAACATTTTAAGAATTCATTCACTCGGTGAATATTTTGGTGCTAGGTATGTGCTAGTTAGGCTCAGTTCTTGGTACTAGGTATACAGCGGAGAAAATCCCTACCCTCATGAAGCTTACTTATATTCTGGCAAGGAGAAGGTGAGAAACAGACGTTAACAAATAAAATAGTTGAATGTATGGTACATAAGATTGTGATAAGTGAAATGTGGAAACATAAAGAGGGAAAGTAGTTGAGAATGTGTAAGTGTGTGAGTGAGCGAGTGGTGGGAGAGAAGTGCTATTACTTAAATATGGTGCTTAAGAGCGATCTCACTGGGGACTTCCCTGGTGTCCCAGTGGCTAAGACTCCACACTGCCAATGCAGGCGGCCCGGATTCCATCCCTGGTCAGGGAACCAGATCCCACATGCCGCAACTAAAGATCCTGCGTGCCGCAACTAAGACCCGGCGCAGCCAAATAAACAAATAAATACTTAAAAAAAGAGAAAGATCTCACTGAAAGAGTGAGTTTTAACCAAAACTTAAAGGACCTAAGGATGTGAGCCCTGTGGATAATTGGAAGAAAAACAGTCCAGGAGAGTTCTAATAACTGGAAATGCCCTGAGGCTGCAGTATGCCCTGCATGTTGGAGGAACCTTAAGGAGACCAGTATGATAGGAATGGGTCAAGCAAGCAAGAGTCTAGTAGACAAGGAGTTCAGGGAGGTAAGAGGAATCTGATTACATTGGACCTTGTAGGCCCCTCTAAGGACTTTTGCTTTTACTCTGAATGAGATGGGAGTCACTGGAGGGTTTTGAGCAGAGGAGTGGCATCTTTTAGCTTATCTGGCCCCTCTGCAATAATAGACTGAAGGAAATCAGTGAAACCGTTAGAAGACTGTTGTCATAAGTCAGTCGGGAGACAACTGTGATTTGGACCAGAGTAGGAGAATTGAATGTGGTAAGAAATGTTTGACTTCTACTGGACTTCCCTGGCGGTGCAGTGGTTAAGAATCCACCTGCCAATGCAGGAGACACGGGTTCGAGCCCTGCTCTGGGAAGATCCCACATGCCGCGGAGCAACTAAGTCCGTGCGCCACAACTACTGAGCCTACGCTCTAGAGCCCACGAGCCACAACTGCTGAAGCCCGTGCGCCTAGACGCACAAGAGAAGCCACCGCAATGAGAAGCCCATGCACCGCAACGAAGGGTAGCCCCCCGCTCGCCGCAACTAGAGAAAGCCCACATGCAACGCAGACCCAAAGCAGCCAAAAATAAAAGAAAGAGAGGGAGGGAGGGAGGGAGGGAGGAAATGATTGACTTCTACTATATTTTGAGGACAGAGCCCAAAAGGTTTTGTAATGGATTAGCTTTAGGTATGCAAGAGAGGCATCAAGGAAGACTACAGAGTTTTTAGCCTGAGCAACTGGAAGATGGGGGTACCCATTTACTGAGATGGAGAAGGCTCCAAAAGCAACATGTTTTAGGAAGAAGATGTGGACACGCCACTTTTGAAATGTCTATTATGCATCCAGGTGGAGATGTGGAGTAGATAGCGGCTATAAAATCTTAAGTTCTGGGCAATGGTTGGGACTCAAGATACAAATTTGAGAGTTGTAACAGTAATCGATATAGGCTCTGTTTGCTGTATGCAACCTTTAAATCTTGGTATTCCATTCTTAATTCTCTCTTATTTCTCTGTACACATTTCAAGTACTTTTGCCTGTCAACTTCAACTACCGTTAAGAGTCCTCAGTTTTTATTTCCGTCTCACATCTTTCTCCTCATCTCTAGAACTATACTTCCAGCCACCTACCATACCTCTCCATCTGCACCATCTACAGGCTCCAAAATGTCCAAAGTACAAGGCGTTATCTGCCCCTGAAACAGTGCTGTGTTTCCTGTGTTTCCAGGGAAACTTAATTGCTTACCTTAATTTTCTCTAGAGCTGGAAACTTAAGAATTACCTTCTACCTTTTCCTCCCTCTCTCTTCTCTACTAATACACGTATTAATCTGACTTCTAAATTCTGTGACTTCTACTTCAAAAATGTCTCTGGAAGCTGTTGCGTTTTCTTCATCTCTATTCTTCATCTTCACCTCATCCTAAATCGTCTCCATATTTTGCCTGGTGGATTGTGCCCACCTTTTTCCGTGCTCCTAACCATTGAGTCTCTACACTCACTTGGCATTCACACTGACCCAGAGTTATTTCCCTTGAAACTAATCTTCTGGTTTTCCTCTGCTCCCAGCACTCTTTCGTTTTCCTCTTGAGACCTGATAGATGATATGTTCATATGTAATACATTCCCAAAAGCACACCCCAATTTTTCTGACAATAACAACAAACAAACTTGAATTATTTTCAGGAAAGAAAAGCAAATAATATCACAATTTGTGCTTGGTTGTCAGTTTGTTTATTTAGCAGAGGGACAGGCATGTGAACTTCATAAAAGGGTCTTATGCTCTAGCCACAAATGCTGCCCTTTCTCAAAACATTTTTGAAATTCCTTTTCTGGAACTACCTAGGGACTGTTTCATGACCTTCAGAAGATTGTTGTATTATTTTGTAGTCACACCTTGTGTTTGCTGAATAATTGTATTCAATAATTGTTTGTGTATTGAATGAAGCAGTTCATCAGATGTTGGGCACTAAATGGCTTTGGATTATTTCCAGAAACTTAAAAGATGAAGATTTGCTGCTGCCCTTGAAGCTATGTAAAGAATGAAAAACATTATAATTGTTTCCTAAACAAAAGTTATAGGACACCAACAGACCTTTCTTTTTTTCATTCATTAATTTAATATTATGGTATCTAAAATGAAAACAAATGGGAGAAGGCTTCCCTTGCTTCGTTTAATTGAAGCATTGATGTTATCAACAGTATCCATTATATTACTTTCAATTATATATGCATTTTTCATTGTCTTCCCATCACTATCATTCTCAGAATCTTTAAAATATTCAATAAAATATATAAATTAGCTGGAGTTTATTTTTAGGAAGTGGAGTTATTTTGAAAAATGGATATAGTCATCATTTGATTTGTAATTTTATCTCTCCAATTCTAACAGTCATCTGATGTGGAGATCTTTTGGCTTCATTCAGTTTATAATAGGGATTCATTTTCTTTCTGTAAACCATTAATTCAGATGCATTTCTGATATTAAAAAATATACAAAACAGGTATTAGTGAATTTTGTGGAATTCTCTTTTCAGTTCTTTTCCGTTTCCTCCCCCAAAGGGGGGTCATTGAAGCAGTTCTAGGTGCTGTTTAACAGCACCTCTTTCTTAGACCCCTTTGACCACTTGGGAAGCATGATACTATTCCTAGCTAACTGAGGCAAAGAGCCTGGCTCAGGTTCTTTGTCTTACATGGAGCATTTTCAGATTCTTGAGGCCAGTAGCTTCTGAACTCCTGGCAGCCACTACCTACTTCCCAGAGTCCAACAGCTTCATGTCTTCAACCCTGCATACTACTTTGTGTTTCTGTGTCACTTCTGACCCACAGAGGTATTTGTCTTGTTTCTGAGCCCAGACTGTGCCTTTCTGGTTTTGTGTTTTTATATTTTACCTACCGTTGTTCTGTGTTTGGAAGTTTCTTCTGTATTTTGAAGTAATTTTCCCCTAATATGAAGTGATATTTACTTTAGAAAATTTTAAAAATTGAGAAATAATCAACCTTAACATTTTTTAGCACTTTCTTTCCTATTTTTGTAAATGTATTTTGCCTGTATCTATTTTTAAAGATTTTTTTTGATGTGGACCATTTTTATAAGTCTTTATTGAATTTTCTACAATATTGCTTCTGTTTTATGTTTTGGGTTCTTTTTTTTTTTTTTTTTTGGCCACGAGGCATGTGGGATCTTAGCTCCCTGACCAGGGATCAAACTGCACCCCCTGCACTGGAAGGCAAAGTCTTAGCCACTGGACCACCAGGGAAGTCCCTGCTAATATTTATTTGACTTACTCCCAATTTAGTAACAATCGAAAGCATTTCCAGATTGGATTTTTTTTTTCCTTTTAAAAATCCTTGGGCTTGGGCTTCCCTGGTGGCGCGGTGGTTGGGTGTTCGCCTGCCAGTGCAGGGGGCGTGGGTTCGTGCCCCGGTCTGGGAGGATCCCACATGCTGCGGAGCGGCTGGGCTCGTGGGCCATGGCTGCTGAGCCTGCGCGTCCACAGCCTGTGCTCCGCAACGGGAGAGACCACAACAGTGAGAGGCCCGCGTACCGCTAAAAAAAAAAAAAAAAAAAAAAAAAAATCCTTGGGCTTCCCTGGTGGTGCAGTGGTTGAGAGTCCGCCTGCCGACGCAGGGGACACGGGTCCGTGCCCCGGTCTGGGAAGATTCCGCATGCTGCGGAGTGGCTGGGCCTGTGAGCCATGGCCTCTGAGCCTGCGCGTCTGGAGCCACAACAGTGAGAGGCCCGCGTACCGCAAAAAAAAAAAAAAATCCTTACTACATTTTTATTAGGAAGGTAACGCTCAGGTATTATCTTTTAAACAGAAAAAATGGATGGGAAATACTTCCTTGAGGTACATGGTGACTTATTCAATCATCAGAAAGAAAAGCAGTATCCATGCGCCTCCAGCCAATGTTTTATGCACTGGCCATTCTGCCTAGCGTCAGTATTCATCCAAAGAGATGGAAACTCTTCAAATTTGCGAGCAATCAATTCCACGTTCAAATCAGTGGTTGTGGGTTTTAAATATCTTGTGATATTCAGCTTCTCAGTCAGCTTCCTCAGTTCCCTAATGTGATACTCAGTACATCATTCTGTGGCCGGTCAGTGTCTTCATGCCAGAGAGCATTTAAAGCAAGTCAAACAGACCTAATCCAAGCCCTTTTGGAGATTTTAACCTGCATTTCATAGATTCATGGCTACTCATACAATTCCTGAGGAGTTGGGTTTTTCTTTCGCATTGCAAGTATTTTAAATCTACGTAGTGAAATTGAATTAGCTATTAAACATCAACTTCATCACAACCTCTTTTTAAAAATGTTTAAATGAAACAAACCCTCCACAAAAATGACCAAACACAAATTGCATCCTGAGACAAATTGAGTGAGTAATAATCGTGAATTCATAATGATTGCTTATGATTTTTATGATTTGATAGTGAGATATGATTTATTGATGTTTATTTTAATATGTAAGTCATACCTAAGTTGCCTATTAAAAACAGGCAGGCTAAAATGGCATTATTCTTTTTAGCTGTGAGTATAGCTGTTGACCTCTACTTAGACAGAGCTGGTGTTTCAAACCAAAATCTGTGTCCCTGAGGCCTATGCTCCCTTCATTGTTTTTTAATGGATACATATTAACTTGGAAGGAGGTTCTGGCAGCTTTTCTCAGTAATCTAATCTCAGCTCTGTCCTCTTCAATATTTCCATCAGTGACTTGGATGAAGACGTAGATAGCATCCTTATCAAATTTGCCAGTGACACAAAGCAGAGAGAAATAGCAAATACTGTAGACAAGAGTACCGGGAGCCAAAAAGATTTCCACAACTTGGGGTGGTAGGCTGCATATTGAAAGATGAAATGTAAATATAAGGCAATACACTTGGTTCAAAAGAAAAGTAAAATAAAAGACACGATCCAACCGACTTAGACTGGGCTCCCTGGAAACAGGGAGAAGAAGATTCCCTGAGATGGAGAGTTGTGTGCAGAAGGTTTGTTGAAGAGTGTTTCCATGAGATACGTGTATAAGGATGTGACAGAGGTAAGATTGGGCAGAGAGAGAAGCTACCCTGCAGTGAACCTGAGGCCTGGGCAGCTTCTAAGGGGAGATCTGGAATTTGTAGGTCCCCTCAGAGACGTCCTGAATTGAGGCAAGGGGGCTGGGCCTTTGTATTCCAGCATCAGCTGGTTATTGGTTCTGGGTCACCCTGTGGGAGAGGGCAACCTTGGATAAAACAGTTACCTACAGCTGAGGCCAATTTCCAGTGAGAGAGGCAGCTGTGAGCTGTTAGCAGCCAATATTCCCACCAGCTAGGGCATGGGTCTTGGCAGAGCGTCAAAGTATATACTACCCAAGTGTTACCCAAAGTGTGGTCCTTGGACTAGCAGCATTAGCATCACCTGTGAGCTGGCTAGAAATGAAAATGTGTGGGTCCTACCCCAGCCTACTAAATCAGAATCTCTGGGGATGTGGCCCAGAAAACTTTTAACCAGCTTTCCAGTCTCCAGCTCATTTCTATGCATATTACAGTTTGAGAACCACTGCATTATGCCAACCGAAAACATTCAGAATGGGGAGATAACAGGGGTTTTAGTGACAATAATCTCTCTCTCTCTCTCTCTCTCTCTCTCTCTCTCTCTCTCTCTCTCTCTCTCACACACACACACACACACACACACACACACACACACACACTGTGCAACAGAGCAGTGGAAAAGGAAAACTAAGGAGATATTAGGCTGGATAAATTCAAGCATGTAATGTAGTCCTAAGAATTTATATTTCAGCTTAGCAGAGAGGGATTTTGTGATCAAGCTGTCCAAAGATGGAACAGGCTGCCTTGTAAAGTTGTAGAAGTATTCAAGAACAGGCTGGGTAATGCCTCGGGGTAATAATTTCAAGCATCAGGTGGACACATGACTTTAGCATCCTGATTATCCCCCTCCTATACTTTTCTCCTATTTTTTTTTTCCCAAATGGGTCTCTGCCAGAACTAGTTAACTCAAGAAGGGGTACATGGTGAAAAAAAAAAAGTTTAGGCATGATCAGGTTAAGTCAAAGTAAACAAATTTCTGTAGAATTAATCAGACTTTTATTAGAGTGTATGCATTGTGAATACACAATGTGTGTTTGGGAATGTGTGAGGAAAAGGATAGTCTATATAGTATGCATACGTTTAATAACCTTGACCGTGGAACTGATTTCTCTAGAAGAATCTTACGGGCCACTATAGTAACTGGTGCACTACTCAGTACTCAGTAAGCATTTGTAAGAGAGATGGCATAGCATCCAGCCTAGGCTACTGCATGAAGATCATTTCACTGGATGTCACCTAAGTAGTATTCTCAAGTGCCATTAGCTCAACTCTTCACTTGGGCATAAATTTATAAATTTGCATACTAATCAAGGGAAGTTGTGTTATTCTGCCTTCGACTCTACTCAGACGTAGGCGTTTTCTGTTATTCCCTTCGAACTATTATTTTAACCTCATATTCTATTAGAAGGTTAGGAACATTTTCATGGATGGATGGATGGTTAGATAGATATAGATAGGGGGATAGATAAATAAGGGAGAGGGATTGGAGAGAGAGAGAGAAAGAAAGAGGAGGCAAAGGAGAAGGAAGACAACTTTGAAAACAACAATGACAATGATGACAGAGAAAGAGAGAGATCAGTTCTCTGGCGCAGCATATTTGACTTATCTTTGTTTTCCTGAGACCTTCCACAGTGAGAATGGAGGGTAAATCCTTTCGAAATCACAGAAATAATCTCGGATCCCTTTAGTAAAAGAAGTGTCTATTTTAGCAAATAGCAATAAACAAGAGTCTATTATAATTGCTGGGATCTGCTAATACATATTTTTTTCCCCTGAAACAAACTCCATTAACCCTCCTTGATACTCTATCCTCATCAGCGTGTTAATAACATGGGACTAACTCTTACAGGTTTTTTTCCCCATACAAAACATATAATCTACAACCTGCTAATGATTGCATTTAGCCTAATTGTTAGGTTGCTGCTGGTGACAGAAAAATTTACCCTGGCAGATAGGCGCTTCTAGAAGCCCAGCCAAGCACTTGGTGTGTGTGAATCAGCCTCCATATACTTCTCACTTGGCAACCATTCCTGATGGATAGACCAATCTGCTCTGAGGAGAGGCCAGGGCTGCTCAGTAGAGTCTGGAGAACCTGAGTTGAAACACAGTTCTAGCAGGATTTTGCAGACTCCTTCTTGACTGCAAGCCCCTAATTAAAAGGGCAGGATGGCTTACTCGGGCTGAGTTCCGCTCTCTCTTGTCAAACAACAACCAGGGAGACAGACATCTTTACAATTTCCTAGTCCGCCTTTCAAATGAATTTAACATTTTACATGTCTGAGTTAACCGAATGTGTTGCCAATTTCATTATCAAAATATTTATAACTCAGGAAAGGATACTGAGACACAGAGAGTCTACGACTTTCCCAAGCTCAAAACCCCAGCTTTGTGACAATTCTGACACAGAAATTCTTGTATTTGAAGAAAAAGAGGGAAGACTTCTTTTTCTTTGCCTTATGTTTACACTGAAGTATCATTTATACGATCTTGGGTTCTCTGATTCTTTGAGAATTTTCTCACGTTGGGTGACTTGTTACTTTTCAATACTTCAGAGAGTTGTAGTGCATACGTACGTACCTGTAAATAGTTCTATTAACTCTTTTCTGCTTTTGCCAGCATCATTGTGACGGGCTGCAAGAGGGCATCTAAGCAAATATGTGCCATTCTTCTTGGAAAAGCAAGTGTCTCTCCATTTTCTTCATCTCTATTCCAAACTTCTGCCAAATTTTGCTTTTGAAATGGGTTACCTGGTAGAGCCTAATGATTCTAACTTTAAAAGAAAAAGACTCAAATAGTAACAGTTACATGTGTACTAGTGTCATTATTATATAATGAAAGTATCTAAGGTGAAAAGACTGATATGAACATATAGTTTTCATTTTCTAATTAATTGCTTTGGTAAAAATTAAGCGCTCACTCTTTTCCAGGTACTGTAATGGGTGTTGAGGACGCTGAACAAAATTCCCCTTGTATTTATGTTTATGAATACATATGCTAGGAGAGTATAATAATAATATCTTTTTCTCGAAGAAGAGATATAACATTCTATTAATGTTAACTTTTATTCCTTCTAACATATATAGGAAGAATTGTCAATACGGTTATAATTTAATGAGGGAATCTATAGAATTCTAAATTTACTTGCACTGGGTTAATAGCCAAGACACTTAAAATGTATCCTTAATACTATCATTGTATCATTTGAGTACATATTCCACAAAACATATATGCAGTATTTTTAGTTCTAGCACCAAGGCTACGCCAATACTTTTATCACATCATTTTTTATGGAGATTAAAATAATTATGTCACACATTGCAAGTTTTCAGAGCTACTTTAAAATATGCTCCAGGCAAGACATGATCAGGTGGGGAAAATTATGATATTCATATTTTCAAATGAAAAATCATGTACGTATGTGCCTATCAAAAACACTCCAATTTTACAGTGTATATGATGAGCTACACCTTTACCTCTAGAGACTGTCATTTTTCCTCTAAGAACTCAAACTACTTAATGATAAACTAATTATTAAATTAGTCCTAGAATGTAGTTACATAATGGTACAAATGTTGTAAATAAGAAAGGGAAAAAGAAAGAAACAGTTTATCCACAAATTGTTTGTTTCCGCTGACAACATTTATCGAGGAAGGAAGGTGCACTAGTGACACACACAGTGGTCTCTAAGACGGGTGGGGAGTAGCAGTAAACTCGCGGTGTGTTCTGTCATCCCAGCAGGGAAATGGAAGAGCTGAGCTCGACTTTAGAAAGTTGCTTGGGGAGCCAGTGATTTCAAAGTAACCACTGTAAAATTTTTGAAATTCACTTCAACAATTTCATTGACACCAAGTGAACAGATAGATGAAACTCAGCAGCATGATCATTCTGAATGGCATTCATCTTTCCCAGATGTGCCGCCTCATTCATTGTCAATCCTGTAAACTGGCCTCTCCCCTTGCATGGATTTTGATATGGCAGCTTTTTTCTTAATGTTAATACCTCTGTCATCTTTCTTTTTTAATTTATTTATTTAATTTATTTATCTTCGGCTGTGTTGGGTCTTCGTTGCAGTGCACGGGCTTCTCGTTGCGGTGGCTTCCCTTGTTGCAGAGCCCAGGCTCTAAGCCTGAGGGCTTCAGTAGCTGTGGCTCGCGGGCTCTAAAGCGCAGGCTCAGTAGTTGTGGTGCATGGGCTTAGTTGCCCCGTGGCATATGGGATCTTCCCGGACCAGGGATGGAACCCATGTCCTCTGCATTGGCAGGCGGATTCTTAACCACTGCACCACCAGGGAAGCCCCCGATATGGTAACTTTTACTTCTTTGCGCTCACAGGACTCATCGAGCAAAATAAGAATTGGATAAAAAAAAATTTAACTCCCATGCTATGGCGAGCAAAAGCAATTCATAACCACACTTACCTGACTGAACCTGAATAGGAAAGTGACCAAATTGTTGAGTAATCTACTTGTGTGGAGTTTTAAAGTGTCGTGCCATTATCGGTATTGTCACTAGCATATACCTTGAAACCAGGTATAGCAAATCAGTTGATTAATCACTAAGAGGCTTATTTAAATGACAAAATATAAAGGGTATTTTTTTTTTATTTTGAGAAATGCTAGTACTAGAATGAGCCAGATGCTTTACAACATGGTATCCATAATTTAAGAAGGAGTCACTCAAAGGATTTCTAATTCCATTTCTTTATGATTCGGGTTGCTAGAATTTGGAAAAACACTCTGAGGTAATGACAGAGTAAAATTAAATATGTGGATTTCATTGCTAAGGCTTATTTCTGATTATTTTTGCCGAACTTTGCTGTGTATATATTAACCTCGTGATGCTCATAGCAGCGGGTGGTGGTGTTTTTAAAAATGTGACTGTATACTTTTTTCTAGATAATTTTAAAGAATGTTGGTTTACAGGAGGATTTTTTTTTCTAAAGGTCTAAAACAAACTCTTCAAAGATTTAATTAACAACAGAAAATGTGAACTTTGTTTTCCAAAGGAGAACAGAGCCTATGGAAATGTTGCTTACAATAATCAGATTGTTGGCTAATCTTAGAGGAGAAAGACATCAATTAATTCACTGAGAAGCATTGGCACTATCTTTTCGCAATAATTCACATCATTAAAATTTGGGGGAAAATTAATTTAGATGATGTTATATACAGCATACGTATAATCAATGAATATATATAATAGATGAACATTCATTTATTCAGCCTTGTCTTATTTCCTACATGATGATTAAAACTTGCATCAAAAAATACTCTTTAAAAATCCGTCCTAATTCCGACATAAATATAGCTGTACTATAAAAAAAGTATTTCTTCTTTTGGGATATCCATAAAATTAAGGCTATTCATAACGTGGTGTCTTGGAAGAAATGCTCAGCTTTGGGTGAATACGGATGTTTGGGGAAAATAAAACTCGAAGAAGCATTGCCTTTACTGTGCCTCCTCTCTTATTATTTCTATCACTTCTTATGTGATCCTGTCCCCAACTTTGCCTCCCTGCCTATTCCTTTTGATCTCCACTTCAGCCTCCATGGTTTCTCCATTATTTTCTGCGGTTGCTTCCCATGGGTCCCACACGCTTGGTCAGGTCGTATATTCCTATTCCTGCCCAGGTATTCCCCCATCCCCAATGGCTAGAAAATCCTTGTCTCAGGCCCCTCCAGCATCTTCTTGCTTTTCTAGTTATTCTGCTTCTCAGCATTTTTTTTTCACTTCTTTAGCCTCTTCTTTGTCTCATCTGTATATTTCTGTCTTCTGACTCTGAGCTGGTATCCACTTAGCAAATGGCACATCAGGGCATTGTTCCTCTGAGCAGACCTTCAGCACAGCCATCTGAAATGCTGCCATGAAGTGAGGGTACCTCGCTATTGTTCATTTTTTTCCATAGCCTATGCAAACTGCCTTGATCCAGGTCAAAAAGTATCACAATTGAGGAAGTAAAATGCACAAAAATCTCCTTGATTATTTTTCCCCTAGAAATATAGAAGAGAAATGATTTTTGAACCAGATACGTAGAATAACACTTGTGTCACACTAACAAACAGTGTTCTCTTGTTAGCATCTTATTGTAAATTCATTCTGTAGGACCCTGATATCTAATAACTTTTCATTTCCAAATAATAAGGACCTATCTATTACTTGCAAATTATTTTAATATGTCTTTTACATAAAAGACTGTCCCTTCCGAAAGCTCTCATTTGGAAAATACTTTTTAAAAATATTCACAGTGTGTGTTTATGTCCCCCTTTCTAGTCCAAACTCTAGCTATCTTAAGCTTTGTGTATCTAAAAAAATAATAACAAAACGCCTGTACTTTTTCATTCCTGTCAAAACAGGTTTACTAGAGTTAGTGAACTTAAAGTAGTTATTGTGTAAGTTAGAAAGTTGATTTGCTCTTTCCATCATGTTCATTGCCTTTTCACCACAGCAAAATTGTAAATGTAAACTTATTCCCTAGAAGATGAGCTGGGCTGCAATTTTCAGCTAATTGGGAGAAGCAGCCCTGAGTCGAGCACTGTCAGGCTGATTTGAGTCTTAAGATATGATGATGATTGTTGTGTCAAATGTAATCAAGGATGTGGGCTCTGAACTGACTAAAGGCCTGGCTGTTTTTAATTCAGGTTCGTATATGAAGTAGACCGCTGCTTCACTGGTAGTCACAGCTGGCTGTAAAAGTGAGCAATTTTAAAAATACTGTTCTGTTCTCTATGGAGCTGTAAGGATCAGGGGTTGGATGCAGAGGGAAAATATCCTCATTCTCTCCTTTAAAAATTCTATTTATTTTCAGTATAATGTTCTCATCTTGAAATTTCCACGTAGCTCTGTATCAGTGGTTTTCAACCTCCTCAGATCCAATGCCAACCCCTTTCTTTCTTATAACAAATACTTTGTAACACCTTCCTTACTGTCATAAACTAAAATTTGTAGATAATATACCCTACCTACAGACACATTTTTTTAAAAAGGGTGCACTGACTTTAATTTTAAAGAGAAATACGAGTCATTTATAATAAAATAATATGTATTTCAGTATGTAATGATTCAGTCAGGATCAAACTAGAACACAAATGAAGGTTCTAGTTGATTATACTGTGAATGCAATATCAACGAATGTGGGGTGACACCAGTGTGTTGTACCGGGACTCAAATACTGTGAGTGGCACTGGCCATCCATAGTGTAATTTTCCAAAATGCTAAACAATTTTTGACAAAATTCTTAACAACACAATGTAAAATTTTCCTTGGATTTTCATGGCAGTTAGTTGCATTTATGAAAAAATCAGTGTGTATTAAAATCTTGACAAAAGTCTTTTATATTTGCATGTAAAATTGAGTTAAGTTCTAGGTTCAGGTGTTTATAAACAGGGTTTCGCCCTACGTGCATATCTAGTGGGACATTCAAAAGTATTATGGGACTTGGAACAGTGTTCTGTTGTATGTGGAGTCTACCATCTCCAGCCCCTCCCCACGGAATACCAGTAGCACTCTGCAAGCACCCTGTTAGTCAAAATTCTCCCTCACTTTCCAGAAAGCCTCTGTTGTGTTGTCTGTAAGATTTGTTTGAATATTTTTTCCCGACGAGAACTGATCTATCAATTAATGAAATAACATTATTCTCTGAGAACCTAACCTTTTCTTTCATGGTGATCCAGTTGCCATTTTATAAGACTGAATGAAATGAGCAAACATTTAACATCTGCTAGATTGTTTAGCACAGTCTTCAAAAATTCTGTGATTATCACTGCAGTTATAATCTATTGCCACCATCTTTATTAAATGCCCTGGTCTCTACAAAAGGGTGATGATGGCCTTCCTTTCGTAGCTATATTAATTGCCTTCTAGCTAGATGTTGACAAATGCAGTTGAATTCTATTTTTAAATCACAGGAGATATTATTGTAGCTACCAAAGACATGTAAAATCGTGAATGCTTCTTACATGGAGGCTGTGAGAGAAATATGAACCCATTTCTTGCAGAGACTAATCAGGTAATTTAGTAAAACAAATACAGAGATTTTTTTAAAAAAAACTTATATTACCTATATGTTTGAGGCAAAAATAATTTTTTTCACTGAAGAATTTTTAGAATGGTAGATAAGCAAAATGCAGCAGTGTATTTACATTTCATCAGGACATTTGACAAGGTCTTTCATTATATTCCTATGACTAAGTTGGAGAAATCCTGCTACATGCAAGGTAAACTGGGTGGTTTAGCAACCATTTCATGCTTTTACACAAAGAATGTTGATTAATAGAGCAGTGTTCAGGAATTCCCTGGCGGTCCAGTGGTTAGGACTCAGCGCTTTCATTGCGGGTGGGGTGGGGTGGGGTGGGGTGGGGGCCCGGGTTCAATCCCTGGTCGGGGAACTAAGATTAAAAAAAAAAAAAAAAAGATCAGTGTCAAGTGACGAAGGAAGATCTCTGGTGCTATGCCACAACGCTCTATTCTCATCCCTGACATACTAAATTTTTTTAAATGATGAACACTTCCGTTATGTTATGTTTTATGTTATATTATGTTATGTTATTGGCCACTCCACATGGCTTGCGGGATCTTAGTTCCCCAACCAGGGATTGAACCCAGGCCCTCGGCAGTGAAAGCATGGAGTCCCGACCACTGGACTGCCAGGGAATTCCCTTATTGTTTTTTTTTTTTTTTTTTGACAGAACATGAGTGGAGCTACAGAGAGGGTATCTGTTCCAATCCATGGGTGATGCAAAGCAGGGAAGGGAGGAATATGTCGGCTGACAGAGCCAAATGGGTGCCTGGATAGGATGACTTTTAAGGCCCTTTTGGTACATGCTATCTCTGGACCAGGATCAAACTTACAGTCTATCAAAAAAGTTGCCAATCCAATGGATTCATTTTGACAGAACTTATTGTTTGCTTTGCCCTCTGTTTTTACAATGCACCTAAAAATACACTGAATTAGCATTCTTTGCAGGAGTACATTTAATTTCTTTTTTCAAAAAATACATTGTTTTCGTGTAAGAGTAGCAGAGATTCAGTCACTGACAATTAAATGTGTCATGTTGCTCAGTGAAATAGTCCACCATTTCACTTTAACTGCTAGTACAAAACTTGATGAAAGAGATAAGCTCCAAAGATTTAATATCCACACTTCTACAAAGCAAAACATAATTTTGATCACAGGATTGTTTATTCTCATTTTTAAACACCTTAGTTATAACTGAGTGATAGTCTGTTATGCAGTCAATTCTCTGTAACCAACAAGAGGATACCTATAAGTTACCGTGAGGTTCAACTGAAATAGTATATGAGAAAGCAATGCATAAACTTTAAAATTCTATACAAATATAAATTATTATTCAGTAAATTTGCATCAAGAAATAATTCTAATTTATGAGTGCTTTAGAAACAAGGGATTGTGACCTTCTCATTTTTAGAAGCTGTGCCTATTTCATTTTAATTTAATGTATTGAGTGTTAAGTGCCAGGAACTGTGGCGTCAATCCTTGTCCTCAAGGAATTTACAGTAAGTTCATGATGATGGCTGATGTTGATGATGATAATGAAGATATAGAGCCTTTTATAAGCGGTGCATTCATAAGTAAGAGGATTTTTGAAAGTACGTGCAGCCCTCAGATTTATTCCTGTAGTGTTGTAGTTTTACTTGAAAAAATAAATCCTTAATTTTTTACTATTCTTCATAAATTTGACTTGATTTTATAGAAGGCCATCGGTATATTTCACATAATCTAGTTCTTTTCAATGTAGTTTCTCCCCATAGTAATTAAAAGTAAGAAAGCAGGAAACTTTAAATCTTTATTTTGATCATTAGTTTTAATTAGCTCAAGTTATTTGTAATCCTACAAGTCTTATAAATCATATCTGAGTCATTAAAAGGGATTGAAAATTAAAAGGGCAATTCTTTTAGCGTCTACCAAGACAGAGTCACTTTGAGAGATGAATTCATTTCCCAACCAGTCTTATTAAAATGTATCTATTTTACTGTAATATTTCTAGGAAAGAAACATATGAAGGTTTGGTTTTCTTGTTAGATCATTTTAGTGTAAAACATTTCTCAAAAGATACAGATTTCCAGATTATCTTGGTATCATTAGCAAACGTAAATTACCATTATGAGAAGGCCACAACCGTATGTACTGTAACTTTCTACTATTTCATAAGAATAAAAATATTTTATTCTTGACTGTAATGCCCTCTTTTAAAATAAAATCCTCAAGCCTACTTCAAGTCCAAAGTGCAGTATTCATTTTAATAGGTCTCTTAGGTGGCAGCTGAAGGTGATAAGCAAAGGAATAATAATTTTTGTCTTCACACAAATATACACCATAGTCCTAATTCTTATAATAATCACAGCAAATGAGGCGCTTTTGAGCATAGTACTATATTAATATCCATTATGTTTACCTCACAGGGAGATTGGCAAGTCTACCTTAAGAGAGAATGTCATAGTGGACTAGAGCCACTTACGTTGGAAACTGCCCAGCCTCTCTGAAAGTCAGGTTTCTCAACTATAAAGTGTTGATAATAACAACCTACCCCATTAACCTCATCTAGTTGTTGAACATATCAAAGGAGAAGATACACAGAGAAGAGCTTGAAAACTGAAGAGCATTGTTTTAGTGCAAAATTCTATAACAATAAATGTTGAATTTAAAGGACTCTCAAAAGTGCATTATTAACCACAAGAGTGCTGAATGAGGAATTGAGTAATAAAAGTCACAAATATTTAGAGACTATAACTTGAAGTTCATATCAGGAATTGTGAAATCGTTCGTATTTCTAAATTCCATTGAGAGACCTCTACTGTAAGTTCATATAATCAGTTGATATGTTTTTAGCCACTTCTTTCCTTTTAAAGGGAATCTGCTATCCGTTTGCCTTTTGATCTTAGAAAATTGAACCAACCGGCCTTGCTGTCTTCGGAATATTATATAACAGCATCTAACAATCTACTGTTCTCTTTATTTTTTCTAAGTTATTGGGGATGGGGATGCATATTTGTTTGCACAGTCTTATGAGACTTCCAGGAGATGATCTTTTTCATTGGTTTCTATCCTAGTTTTCATATATCCTTTAGAAGAGAAGAAAGCTACTCAATCTAGCTTATCAACAGTTAGGAAAATATATCTTTTAAAGAGATTAACACTACCAGTGACCAAAACCAGCTTAAAGATTCTCATTATACAAATCAGAGAGAATTTTTTAGAGTAGAAATTGTGTCCGATTATAAACCCAACCCTAATCTAAGTTTGTATTCATCTGGATAGTAGTATAACTGTACATTTTTTCTAAAGGTTTTTTACAGTTCTGTAAATATCCAAAATAATATTTTGAGTCTCCGTATGTGAACCAAACCAAATGTAATCAATTACTTCCGACATTATTTTTAAACTTCTCCAAATAGTACCTTAAGGTGTTGTATCAGTAGAAAAATATAAAACACAGATCTTAGACTAAAGGATGTTAACATCTTTGTTAACATCCAACGTAGTATCTTGAATACTGCACTTGTTCATAATATTTTGTATATTTTTTATCAATTTATTTTTCTCAGTGATAAATGCCTGAAACACAAGTCAAGTGAAGTGAGTAATGCAAAGAATAGTACAAAGTACATTTTTACTGCTGTCTCCTAACGTTTTCTTTTCAGAAATATCCCAATGCTTTTAGGAAAAGTGTATAATTATGGTTTTTTCTCTAATGATATATTGTGCAAATCTCAATTTTAAAAATGTCCATAGAGTAAAAAAATAAAAGAGATGGAACGTGTATTTTGAAATTCCTTACATGACTGATAATACCTATATTCTCTTAGTATCCAAAGATAAAGTTCAGGTGATATATATTTTTTACTAAAATGTCTGTAGCATTGAAGAAAGTTTAAATAGATAGCTTCAAAACTGCGGTTTATCTTTAGAGGACTAATCTATTTCTTCGTGCAAGTGTGTTGCTTCTGCATATGTCAGAAAGTCATCCTGCGTTGTCTGGGGTGACGAAAGATAGGAATGAGTTTTCTGAGAACTAATCAGCAATACTTTGGGAACGTTTAGGTTGTGGTTTGCAATTAACTGTGGAGAGTTTGAGTAATTTAGTACCAGACCTCAGGAGAGAGGGGATGAAGGCCTCATAATGCATATGTCGGTGAACAGAAAACCAGCAGATTTGTGTTGAAAATGGATTTTTTGTGTGTTGAAGCAAAGACCGGCTAGATCTTTCTACTAGAGTTAGGGTGAGAGAATATCTTTGCATGTGTGGGTTCCCTCTGGGTAGCTTTATATGTGTTTCAATGATGCCGCTTACGGTAAAGTAACAAATAGATAAATTTGCGCTCCAAAATGAAGGCCAGGATTCAGAGGCATAAACTTTCCTGCACTTTTCTTTCTTTTGCTACAATGAATATATCAGAGAGGAGTGGACACCAATATCTATTTTCAGAGTTAGAAAAACCTCTTTTTTAGGATGCAAGACTTGGGCTATAATCCCAGTTCTGCCACTTACTTGTGTGCAACTTTGGGAAAGTCATTATGGTTCTCTCAGAATCAATCTTCCCAACAGCAAAATGAAAGCAGCAGTAACCTATGACATATATCTAAAAGGTTTCTGATTTGTATGAAAATCAATTCAATTAGGCAAACTTTTATTGAGCATCCATCACTGTATTTTAAGATAAAGCCCAGCCAGATGATCCCCACTTCCTTTGATGAGAAAAAGAAACAAACGTTTAAAAAGATAAACATTTGCTTATTTGATAAACAAATGTTTATCACTTGTTTGGCAAATTGAGATCTAAGTTCACGAATACAGTGTGATGCATATTACATTTGGGCTACTGGTAGGGAATCCAGATGAACTATAACCGAAATCATATTGTAACTATAGTTAAATGTTTACCTATGTGTCTCCCCCACCAGAGTTGAATATGTTAAATGCCAAAGTCCATGTCCATGTCTCATTGACTTTTGTGTCACCATCACCAAGCATAAATCCTGGTACATAATACATATGGACTAGATGCATGGATCACCTAATGAATGAGATGTTGGTAGGCTTGTGGAAATAAGAATGAGGTTCAGATTTAAAGATAATCTGTGTGGAGGTTGAACCCACTGGAATGAAACATCCAACTGGAAGCATACAAAGAAACAGAGAAACACACTGTAAGTAGAAAAAATAGGGGATACCTTGTGAAATGGTGAGAGAATAAATCTGAGCATACTTTAAAATCTTTAAAGAGCTATATAGATTATTAGATTTAAATTTTATTTTCTATGCTGGACCTTACAGCCTTCATCTCACACCCTTTGTCAATCGTTCCATTAAAAGGACAGAGTATATTTCTCACTTTAGAGTTTGATAACAGAGGAGAAAAGAGAAGCATCCTCCCATTGCCACAACCCTTTTGGGTCATATATCTAAGTAGATGTTGCCCAAAGACAAATAAAGCCGCAGTGTTAGAATTGTTGCTAGAAAGGGAACTAATGGGATACTAGTCCAAGCATTATTGAAGGATTTGGCTTAGATTCGTGCTTTTCATTAGTGTACATTACTAATAGAAGTGCTGGAGATTAAAAGGAATCCTTTCTGCAAACTGCTGTATAGCCATAGGTAATAAAATTCTAGCTGCCCCTTGCAAATACAAAGTAGAGTTATTTTTTTTAATCAAAATTAATTTATTTACTAGCAAACTAGTAGAGACTGTTATGGTTACAGAGAATTTGAATGTCAGGTTAACTCTGGTTCTATGAGTAGCGTTTGACGTTGCCAGAAATCTTTTGGTCCAAAGTCCAAGTGGTTGCTGCTAAGGTACTCACTTTCTGTGATCTATGTCTAACAACAAAAAAAGGGGAAAAAAAAGAAAGTCATCCTGTAATCCTTCCCCTAAAAATATCATAGGAAATGATAGTGGCTAAAATGCAAATAAACCAAGAAGGAAAGATTGAGAGTGTTTTATTTGGTTACTCCATGACAATACCAGGGCACAGATGGAAGTATTATTTAGTAGAAGACTAAGTGCTGTGAATTGCCCCAGTTGTCACACTTTCAGAAACACCTGGGCAAAATAGCCTTCTGTATCAGACTGAGCCTTTTTTTCCCTAAAAATATTCAATGTGTTTGTTTCTGTTTGCTTATATATATATTTATTATATATGTATATATTAAAAGTCCTAGAATATAGTGCACTGATTAAATATCATCCATCCATGTATCTGATCATGGAATATTGTCTATACATTAATTAAGCTCTTCAGCCTTACCTTGGAAAGTAGTAGGTTTCCCTTTTCTCTTTTGCTTTTTGTGTATTAGGTTGACCCATAAGAAATTAGTGATATTCAGCTTAATAGAAAATCTGGAGTCTTAGAGATTTATTCAGAGATACCATGGTGTGTGTGTATGAAGGAGCAGGTTATTACTTATCTGATTGCATCGTTGATAATCAGTTCTTAAAAAGAAAATGGAAAATGGTACTGAAGACACGCCTTCTGTGATTTTTCCCCTTTATGCAGACTTGTCTCTGGATGAGCGCCTTCTTGGGCAGATGCAGGATTGCACTAAGCTTTATAGCTCCAGCACTTTGCCCCTTCAGTACATTCTTGCTTCTAACTGGTGATAATGCAACTCTGCCTTATCTATAGATCTCCTTAAAGGGCAACCAAAGGTGCAGTGGCTCTTCAGGCTCAGTTGCTGAGTGTGAGAATCCTCCGTCCTGTCTCCTTTTGAGACCACGATCTCTGCAAGTATAGTTATGTATTTCTCCACATACATTTTGTGACAAGTATATTTTTCAAATTTTTATTTAGTGTGACAGTTCAGCAGGTCAAGTTCTCCAAAAGGCAGGTCCTGAGAAAGCAATTAACGTGCAGGAATTTTTTTTCTGGAGAGTGCTCTCAGGATAATACCTGTGAGAGAGGAAGGGGAAGGAAGCACAGTAGGGCGGAAGGAGAAGCTGGGCTTTAATTCAGTTGCAGCCACAACATCGGTCAACCCTCCTCCTCTCCGCTCCCTTCCCGAATTGTCCTGAGTCGGAGCAAGGGGACCAGGCTTCTATAGCCCACACATTACCAGTCACTGGATGCAACCTGCCTCCAGTTGCTTTCCTAGAAGCTAAAGCAAAACATACTTCAGTCCTGAAGAGGGGTCTAGGCAGACCCAGCACAGCATCCGCCGCACCAGTAGTTCTCAAAGTTTGGTCTCTAGCGTCAGTGATTCTCAAACTTTAGCATATATCAGGATCACCTGGAAGGCTTGTTGATCTACAGCTCGCTGGCCTCCACACACAGAATTTCTGATTCAGTAGGTCTAGGGCAAAGCTTGAGAATTTGCATTTCTAATAAGTTCTCAGTTGCTGCTGATGCTGCTGGGCTGCGGAACAGACTTTGGGAACCACCTGCCTGTATTTATATATAGAGGTTGGTGTATGGTGCCCTTATGAATAGAAGTAAAACCTTTTCAAGTCACCATCCCATTCTACACTCCATCAAATTCTCAGCTATTTGTATGCATTATAAAGCTGGAATTGCTGGTAATTAAAATTGGTTATATAAAAAGTACTTAACCAATGCAGTAGATTATATTTGTAAAGCATTATTACTATTTTATGATATCTGGTCATTCTTACTTTTAAAGTTCAGCCAAATTTTCTCCAGGGTCTATAATTTCATAATTTGGATAGGGGAATTTTTAAAAAAATAATCTGTGTTCAAGATCTTTTTTTTTTTTAAATAGACTTATTTTATTTATTTATTTTTTATGCCGCATTGGGTCTTCGTTGCTGTGCGCGGGCTTTCTCTAGTTGCAGCGAGCTGGGGCTACTCTTCGTTGCAGTGCATGGGCTTTTTGTCGCGGTGGCTTCTCTCGTTGCGGAGCACAGGCTCTAGGCCTGCAGGCTTCAGTAGTTGTGGCATGTGGGCTTCAGTAGTTGTGGCTCGCGGGCTCTAGAGCACAGGCTCAGTAGCTGTGGTACACGGGCTTAGTTGCTCCGCGGTATGTGGGATCTTCCCAGACCAGGGCTTGGACCCACGTCCCCTGCATTGGCAGGCGGATTCTTAACCACTGCGCCACCAGGGAAGCCTGATGTTCCAGATCTTTAGTTTTGTTCTAGGCCAATTTTTTTTTGTTTCTTTATGATTCTTATTATTTCTACATTTTTATTTTATCATATAAGCCATTTAAAGCCATATGGTAACGGAAAATTTTAAAGTATGGCATATAGTCAGAGCTATTTGGAATGCACAAATATGGCATACAAGTACCCTTGACTCATTTCTAGTCTAGACTTGGCACAATTAAAGTTTAAGAATTCCGTGTACATAGATTGATTTCAGGAGAAAGGATGCAGCCTTAAGTCTCCCACACAAGCAGGAAATAACAGTCCACCTCTGATGAAAGAGATTCTTCTGCTCTTGCCGCCATTGAATTTTTTTTAACGTATTTCCAAACTAGAAAATATTCAGCCTGATGTTGTCAGTATTTCAGACCACGAGGGTATCCTTTAGGAAAACAGTGCCTTAGGGTCCTGAAAGAGTTACTGCTCTTCCCTAAGGGCCTAATTTACAAAGCAGCAAACTCAGTGGTAGGATTTGGCTGGAAATCTCATCGTCTCGGTAGAACCCTTTCATCTGGTTTATGTGCGTCACATTTTAGAAAGTTGTTTACTAGTTACTTGCTCTGGAAGCAGAGGTAAGTGGTGTTTCTCTTGAAAGACAGAGGAGCTAAGGTGCATCAGGTGCAGCTCATCGTGATGATGACGCTGGTAATAAAATGCACAGTATCTACTTCTCCAAGCTCCACTCTGCCGTGAGGGAGTTTCACACCGCTCTTTTATTTTGTGTGGATTTGGAGTATGTTAGAATATATATCAGTGTCTAACCCTGCATTTGTCTTCTGCAATGTGACAGCTTATTTCTATGCCAGATTTGGAGCTGGTGGTGGAGTAAATCTTAGTGATTTGCAATGCACGAGGCAACCTAAAATATTAGGTTGAACGGGATGAAATTGCCCCTTTTGTAGGTCAGAAATGGTCAGACATTAGCAATTACACATGCTTCAACCTGTACATTTGTACGTTTCATGACAGATTATGACATTAAGATTTTCAGTGTTGTTGCAATGGTTCTGAATTTTTAAATCATATTAAATAAAAAGATAAATAAATAAGCAAATAACGAGATTTTGATATTTCTCCCTGCATTGATAATTTGCCTGGAAACTAAATAAGCAGGGAGCCAGCAGTTCAGGTTAGCCCTTGAACTCCACGAGGTTTAACTGATTTGCCCAACCAGAACACAAAGCTACCTTTCAGCTGTGCAGTATTCAAGTTTATTTAGGAGTTGATAAATAGCTTAGTGCAATGCTTCCTTTTTTCCAATAGCTGCATCCTCATAAACCTATTCTACCCTCCACCAGTTAATGCAGACAGGAGATTTTTATCCAGTATGAGCACCGAAACTACACTGTGGAAGACTGTATGCTCAGCAAAAACCTCACCCATGATGAATAAACAGCTCTTCCGGGGGCTTTGCTGCCGCTGGCTTGGCAGGAGTTGTTTATTGCCTGGTTTGCACATCCCATGATAAAGTTGCTGCTGAAATAAATTGCAGTTTTGCATAATTATTGACAATCACATCTTAACAAGCAGTGTGTATCATGTTCAAGTGTTCAATTTTTTTTAAATCCATTTTTAGCTTATGTTTAATCCCAGAAAGTGTTTGTGTAATAATAGAAGGCAAATATGGCATGTAAATAGAGTACTAATTTCCTCACTGCAGACAAAATTTACCTGAATCTTTTTTAGATGGGACTGTTATTGCCTCAGGCAATTTTCCTTCCCAAGCTATTATTATGTAGATGTTTGCTGAGGGCATATGTGTGTGTATCCACAATACATGCATTATATATATTGTCAGAAAATATGAATAACTTTTCTTTAGACTTTTGTGTCATTAGGGAATTTGGTTCATTCCGTCTAAAAGATTAGAGAGATGAGAATGGGATGTGGGCAGAGGGAACTAACATTTTTGAGCAACCATAATCTGTGACTACATAATGTGTGAGGCGCTCAGCTTTACACACATTGTTGTATTTTCGCTCTTATCACAGCAATATGTATTGCAGATGAGAAATCAGAGAGGTTAAGTAACTTGCCGTATCACACACTTGGTAGAGGATATTGGGATTTGAACCCAGATCTGTCTGGATTTTAGGCTCCACTTTTTCCATTACGCATAAAATGTTTCTTCTGGAAAATATTCTCAGTTGTGTGACCATCAGGTAATGAAAATTAAAGCTAACACAATTAGAACATGATAGTGTTATGCAAAATTACATTTTGTACAATGGTTTCTATGAAATACATGGTTTTCCTACTTCTCAGTCGTTTTGTTCTCTTTTGTTCTTCAGTCCCCTTCTCTTTCTTCCTCCAGTGTTCAACTTTCTGTTCTAGGTTTGCATTTCTCCTGGCCTATCTAATCATGATTTCCTGCCTCAGGTGACATCAAAGATAAGCATGGTATAGATTTTAGGGTTTTACCTGTAAAGATTAGCTTAAACTTTTGCAGCATATTAAAATAAGCTTTCAAAATTGACCATCAGAAACTAAAATGTTTAAAAAAAATTTTTTTTGGAAAATTCACATGTGAACTTTCAAAAGTCTAAAAGTCCAAATACACACACACACACACACACACACACACACACACACACACACACGCTATTCTAGTGGTTGATGCTTTGAAGAGCAGTTTTAGCAACAACTCACCCCTTTGTTCGTATATTACAATTTAGTCCCCTGGACTTTGCTCTTTTCGTGGGATTCACTGGGTGCGCCTTTCTGATGTTTGAGGAGAATTGCATCTGGACATTTGTTCTTTTGCAGAGTGAGCGAGCGAGAGACTGCTTTGGAAGAAACTCATAGATTACTGCAACAGTTCCCGCTGGACCTGGAGAAGTTTCTTGCCTGGATTACGGAAGCCGAAACAACTGCCAACGTCCTGCAGGATGCCACCCATAAGGAAAGGCTCCCAGAAGACTCCAAGGGAGTAAGAGAGCTGATGAAACAATGGCAAGTAAGTCAAGCATTTCTACTTTATCCCTCTTGTGAATCCAGTCGAAGAATTCTCGGCATTTGTCCTTGTAATTGATACGCTGTGGACGAACTAAAATAGTTGTTTGACATGGCCTTATGTATTTAAGCGTTTGGGCTAGAAGAAGAGAGACAGAGGAAAAAGGAAAAATCATTTATTATTTCATTTAATACCCCAGTCTTCTAAATAGTGTGTGTTTTTGACCAGGAAAAACTTGCCCGTAAAGCTAGAGCTTTGATAAGAAGAAACTTTGCTCAGAAAAGTAAATTAGGGATTGGCTTATTAAATTTGAAAAAGTTGCCATTTTTGAGTGTTTATTTAATATTTTACATGGAAAGCATCCATATGAACTGTCTGTTTTATTTAGCGTTGCTAACTGAATCAGTTTCCCTTCTTACTTGCCAGTAAGTTTTGAAATGTTAATCTGGCATTTTATAGCTTTCTTCCTAACATGATCTGTGAAAATAAAAATGATATGGCTAAATCTGTCATAGTTAATGATCACACAATTTTCGACAATTGTTTTTCCTAGAAACAAGAATTCTTGCTATAAAATTTCATATGCATAAACAGTGAAAACAGAAGTTTCAGGTAGTTTTGTTTACATGAAGTCTTGGTGAGAATCTTATTCTGTAGTTCAGGAAGGCTCCCGATGCCTACTTTCAGGACCTGACATAATTTTTCTGACCTACGATGGAGTTTCGTTATGTATAGTTGAGTCTTCTGACTTGATACAAGAAGTTTACTAGCACCGCAAAGAAAATTTGGAGTGTCAGAATAATAGGATCCATTTTGGGGACTAACTTCAGTTTTTTAATATTTTAAAATTATGATGTAAAAAGGGATAGTATATCCTAGGTTGAAAAATAATTCCAAAATCAAATCATATTAAGCAAAGTTTCATCTCCTCCCCTCCTTGTTGTTCTCCTTCTTTTCTTCTGTTTCGATAGGACGTTTGATCTACTCGGATGCTCTCGTATGTAGAGTAGATGGCAGTGGCAATTTAGAGCTTCTTGGATTCCTCCTTCTTGCTTGGTCATTATCCTCGGACCCCGCTTGCTCCCCCACAATGTGTGTTGAGTTAGTTTGATCATTTGGAGGTAGTTTGTTTAGAGCAATACCTGACTTTATCTTCCCAGATATCTCCCATGGCTTGTGAATGTAAATGCAGTGTAAAGTTCGTCTTTTGGTCGCTCTTAGATAAACAGTTAGAAAATGTGCTGCTGTAACATACTTGACTTATGATATTTCATAAGTAAAATTTTATTTCTCCTTGTCCATGCCCATAAAGCCACCCTAGAATTTTAAATATGTGGATTCACATACTCCCCTCAGCTATGGTAAATAAAGAGTAAAACTTTAAGTGGATTTTTTAAAGCAGATTCCTTTTAAAAATAAATCCAGCGACTCAGTTTTATAATAGGGACTTAATAAAATATTTCTTAAATTGATGGGTGTCTTGTTGAGGGCAAAACAAGGATACATCCATCTATCTCCTATACTTTTTATATTTATATCTATAGTACTTATACAATGAAAATTCATATACAAACTTCTCATCATGAGAAACTGCAAGATTCTGAATCATTAAAGAAAAAAACTGCAGTGTTTCCTAACTATGTTTACTGTGGAAGAATGGAGAATAAAGTACATTTTGTGTTTAGATTTCTAATCTCTTTCAAAAATAGTTGGAAATGATGCCGAGGAAACTTTCTTAGCTTATTCTGTATTACTCATAAAGATGTATTTACTCTTAAACGCCATATAAAACTCCCTTAGAGTTCCTGAAAACCTTAGACATATCATTTTCCCCTTAACTATAGTAGGACTAACTAAGATTCCAGTGTTATTTTAAAAGAGACAATTTCTCCTTCCCTCTCAGTTGATATTGTGTCTTCTATAAATTCCAGTTGCCTGAGGTTGAAACTACATTTTATGGAGAGGAATGACATTTATAGCCAGCTCTGATTTTCAGTTAGATGGCTGAATAATGGTCTTTTGATGAAAGATTCGAAGATGTCATGGTAAAAACTCTAAACTACTGAAACTATTGATTATTGTTAATGGCACATTTCAACTGATAGAATTAAATCAAGATACTGGGGTTTAAAAGCAACAAATGGAATTTGCCAAGCTTGAAAGGAAATAAAACCACATACCTTAGGAGATTACGTGCAGTTTCAGTATTTCAGCTAAATCGAAGTGTTTGCTTTTTTTCCCCTCCAAAGATAACTTTTGAAAAATTTTGAACAAAAGGAATGTCCTGTAATACGTGTGAGGGAATAAAGTGTAACTGTATGCCTTTCGCTTCGTTTGCGGGAGCTGGTGGCATTGTAGTCATTGTTTGATTCGTGCTGTATAGCAAGAATAGTTCTTACATATTAAAAAAGGAAACTCCAGATGCCTAGCCAGAGCAGCGGCTCTCCCAACAGATTTCAATGTATCTGTCCACCCCAAAGCGGTGATGTTTTTACTTTATACAAATGCTGCTGAATGGGGACAGGGGGTCAGAAAATGGGTTTTTCTCTGTGACTGTCAATCGGTTTTTCTGTATATGGAGACTCCAGCTCTTACTAGACTACCTGACTATCACTGCTTATCATCCACTTCATAGGATGTTCAATTCTCCCAGCAATAATTACAATTCCTGGGTTTGATAAGCACACATGTATTAGGAAGTATATGCTTCCTGAATGGAATTAACCTGATTAATTCCACTCTGAAAGCCATTAAAGTTTCTTCCTTATATTAGAAAAAAATGTTATTTACTTTCCTTGCTAAGAGCAAAGTCATTATATTTGACCTCGTGCTTTAGGATGAGGAGATTTTTTTCTTAGAAGTATTGTTATTTCTGACAGTGTAACTGGAATCCTAAAGCCAATATATTTTTATGGAGTACCATATAGAGCCCTAAGAGGTGACAGTTTGAAAATTCTTAAATTGCAAATTTATTCTTAAAATGAAGAACTATATTCATAATTGAATCAGATTCTTCCTGTGTCCAGAGCATTTCCTGCTTTGGGCCTTAGAGAACTGGTAAAGATGGTCGCACCTCTAAGTTCTAACATGAAACCGTGGGTAACTAACTGAAAATAGTTAAACATGCAGACTCTGCATGTTTACTAATGTTTCACAAGAATTTCACCAATCTTAACTGATTCTCTAAGCACCCCCAAGAGATAATTGTAATACCAGCTTGTAAAGAAGGTGTGTGGGGATGGGGATGTGGTGGGGAGAGATGGTCATAAAGGTGGCATAATTAGGGTCTTTTTCTCAGCAAGAGAGACTATGGAGCGATTAATATTCGAGATTCCCTCATCTGTGATCTGGGTCATGTCTCAGGCCGTATCTCTCAACTCACTCCCTCCTCTGATTTCATTTGTTTTACCTATGTCTCCTCCCACCCTCCCCCACCCACTGTAGAAATGCTCCTTCTATTAAACAAAACGCTTCCAGAGAGACAAGGTTGATACATTTTGAATTGTACATCAGAGTACACCTGGAAATTGATTAAGCTACCTTAAATTTCTAATATGTTATTGAAATTGGGGAATTTAGCTTCTTCAGTGTTGCTCACAATATATCCTGGCCCGCTGATTCATTCCTAAGGAAGAAGGAAGAATGCAACCTCAGTAGCAAAATTAGTATCCTGAATAAATTGGATTGTCATATTTCTAGGTGCATCTGAAAAGAGAGAGGTAATCTGAAGATCCCTAATTCTAAGAAAAGAAAACCCTCTGTGTATTCCTTTTTGTTGCTATAATTTGAATTGAGTCTTATATGTAGTTTTTAATCTTTCTCCTTTGGTGTCTAAAGATTATGCAAGTTTACCTTGATGTTTTTCTTTTGCCTAGTGATGTCTGCCTGCCATTTTTGATATACAAAACATATATATATATATGTTCCCTAAGGACTTTGATTGATTCATCAAATCTTTATTAAATACCTGTTGGATGCCTAGCATGGTGTTAGGACTAGCATTACGAACATGATTAGAGAGATGTTTTTCAAACGTAGTTCAAAGTACTAGGTTACGTAATCAATTTAATGAGTATCAATCCACGTTTTTTTAAACAGAAAGGAATAAAATTAATAGAATAGAAAATAACAAGAGTCCATCACTCTGAAATAAGAGTCGGTATTATTTTCTGAAGCT
This sequence comes from Phocoena phocoena, assembly GCF_963924675.1. Lineage (NCBI taxonomy): Eukaryota > Metazoa > Chordata > Mammalia > Artiodactyla > Phocoenidae > Phocoena > Phocoena phocoena. Next base: position 27,492,511 of record NC_089240.1, on the reverse strand, counting down.
TTGGTTTCAACTGTTTGCATATATGTGCGTGTGTGTGTACATACTGGATCAGTGTGTAGCATATGTTCAAAAGCCTCTGCATTAGAGTATGATTTCTGCCCTTGGGATGCTTATATTCCAGAGGTGAAGATAGTTATGCTAAGACAAAATTGTATGGTAGTGTGATGAGTGCTACAGTAGAGGGCTAGACAGGATCTAGTAAAAACAGAAGATGATTGAGGTAAGCTTGCCGGAGAGGCCAGGAAACTCAACCTAGAACAGTGTTTTTCAGTCTTGCTTATACATTGGAGGAGATTTTTTAAATGCTGATCTCTGGGTTCTACCCCCAGAGATTCAAACTGGATTTGATCACAGCATGTCCTGTCCACGCTTCTCATGTCCAGCCAAGGTTGAGAACTTCTGTTCAGAGAAAGTTAGAAGAATGTGTTAGGAGTTGGCTAGATACACAGAGTTCAAAAGGGAAGGAAACAGCGTGTTGAAAGTCCTGGACAGTTGGGTAGTTCAGGAATCGAAAGGTACTTCTCTATGGGTGGGGTATGATTATTATAAGAAATGAGTTTGGAAAGATCAGCTGGGGCTAAATTATGTAGAAAGGCAGCATGGTATAGTAGATAGAGTATAAGCCTTGTAAGCCGAAAGACCACTTAATTTACTTATTTTACCGCTTGTTGCCTAACCTCTAAGTCTCAGTTATATTCTTCTGTACAATGAAAATAATACTTCACAGGATTTTGTGAGGAATAACTGGTAGAATACATGTCGAATGCCCACCAGAGGGGCAGAGTGCTGCGCTCAAAGTGTTTGGTATGTGTTAGCTGTCTTTCCCTCCCTCTGTCCGCCTGTCTTTGAGAGTTTGGACTTTATCTGTAGTCTGTGGGAAGTCACAGCATGTTTTTAAGCAAGGAAATGGAATAACCTAACTTACGTTTTTGAAAGATCGCTCTGGTAGCTGTGAGGAGAATGAATTGGAAGGATATGAGACCTGTTCAGGAACAAAAGTTAGAAAGTTGTTTCTGTAATATTCCAAGCAAGAAATGATCATTAAGGTGTTGAGGTTGAACAAAGGAAACAGATGTGTGAGCTATTTGGAGGGAAAAAACTAACATTGTGATGTAGATTATGGGAGGAAGACGTGAGGGGGAAATGTGAGGTACAGTGAGGGCTCACTGACTTACCATTTGGCCTGACTGGGTGCCTTACAGAGTTGCAGAATTAAAGAGGAAAAATAGTTATGGGAAGAGAAGTCAAGAATGCGGCTGGTTTTTCTTCTGCAAGACTGCTTTGGCTATCCGGGGTCTTTTGTGTCTCCATACAAATTTTCAGATTTTTTTGTTACAGTTCTGTGAAAAATGCCATTGGTAATTTGATAGGGATTGCATTCAATCTGTAGATTGCCTTGGGTAGTATAGTCATTTTGACAATATTGATTTTTCCAATCCCAGAACATGGTATGTCTTTCTGTCTGTTTTGTGTCATCTTCGATTTCTTTCATCAGCATCTTAGGGTTTTCAGAGTACAGGTCTTCTGTCTCCTTAGATAGGTTTATTCCTTGGTATTTTATTCTTTTTGATGCAGTGGTAAATGGGATTGTTTCCTTAATTTCTCTTTCTGATCTTTCGTAGTTAGTGTATAGAAAATGCAACAGGTTTCTGTGTATTAATTTTGTAACCTGCAGCTTTACCAGATTCGTTGATGAGCTCTAGTAGTTTTCTGGTAACAGCTTTAGGATTTTCTATGTATAGTATCATGTCATCTGCAAACAGTGACAGTTTAACTTCTTCTTTTTCAATTTGGATTCCCGTTATTTCTTTTTCTTCTCTGATTGCCATGGCTAGGACTTCCAAAACTATGTTGAATAAAAGTGGCAAGAGGGCTTCCCTGGTGGCGCAGTGGTTGAGAGTCCGCCTGCCGATGCAGGGGACACAGGTTCATGCCCCGGTCCGGGAAGATCCCACATGCCGCGGAGCGGCTGGGCCCGTGAGCCATTGCCGCTGAGCCTGCGCGTCCGGAGCCTGTGCTCCGCAACGGGAGAGGCCGCAGCAGTGAGAGGCCCACGTACCGCAAAAAAAAAAAAGCAGCAAGAGTGGACATCCTTGTCTTGTTCCTGATCTTAAAGGAAATGCTTTCAGCTTTTCACCATTGAGTATGATGTTAACTGTAGGTTCATCGTATATGGCCTTTATTATGTTGAGGTATGTTCCCTCCATGCCCACTTTCTGGAGACTTTTTATCATAAATGGTGCTGAGTTTTGTCAAAAGCTTTTTCTGCATCTACTGAGTTGATCATATGGTTTTTATTCTTCAATTATACAATGGAATATTACTCGGCCATTAAAAAGAATGAAAGAATGCCATTTGCAGCAACATGGATGGACTTAGAGACTGTCATACTGAGTGAAGTAAGTCAGAGAAAGAGAAATATCGTATATCGCTTATATGCAGAATCTAAAATGAAATGATACAGATGAACTTATTTACAAAACAGAAACAGACTCACCAACTTAGAGAATGAACTTATGGTTACCAGGGTGGAAGAGTGGAGGGAAGGGATAGTTAGGGAGTTTGGAATTGACACGTACACACTGCTATATTTAAAATGGATAACCAACAAGGACCTACTATATAGCACAGGGAACTCTGATCAGTATTATATAACAACCTAAATGGGAAAAGAATCTGAAAAAGAGTAATAGACACATGAACATGTATAACCAAATCACTTTGCTGTACACCTGAAACTATCACAACATTGTTAATTAACTACACTCCAACATAAAATAAAAATTAAAAATTAGTATAGCTGATTCACTTTGTTATACAGCAGAAACTAACACCACCATGTAAAGCAATTATACTCCAATAAAGATGTTTAAAAATATCAATGAAGTAAAGAAGTAAAATGGATAACCAAAAAAAAAAAAAAAAAAAAAAAGAATGTGGCTGGTTTTCAGGTGTCTATGAAGGGTAGAGGTGAAAATATCACCTCCCTTGAAGTAGTTGTGAATGTGGATCTAACATTTGGAAAAAGATCTAGGTCAGAGATCTAAAACTGAAGGGCAGCGACATGGACTCCATAGAAATACATAATATTACACAGAAATCAATGTCATTGTTACTTGAATTTCTCCATTCAGAAGTATATCTAAAAGTCGCTAAAATATCACTTACTGTAGCATAGGATTGGTCTTAATGATGCCATCTTCTGCACTTCAAAAGGACGTAGCTTTAGAGACTCTCTTAAATGTTTTAACCGTGAAAAAAGGCAAAGAACTAGCAAAACTTTGGTGTAAAATTCATACTGTGGAGAAAGTAAAAGTATTTAGGTAATCTATCCAAGATCTTGAAAAACTCTTTCCAATAAGGGCAGTTGATTTCTTCTCTTATATAAACATGGAAACGTTTTATTTACCTTTTATTCTACAGTATAAAGTTCATACAGAGTCACAATACTATGGATTGTAGTACTCAGGAATAGATTCAAGAGCCATATGCTTGTCATCTTACTCTATTCAGTAGTTTATTATGATCCAAGTTTGGACCCTGAAATCCCTGTAGATCACAAGAGAAAATCCAAATAAGAAACAGTGAAAATAATTAAAGGTGTAGAAATAAAGTCAGTGAGGACAAATGTTCAAGACTGGTGTTTTATCTCCTATAGCAGGGAAGACTAAATATAGAAAATAAGAATCCATTTATTTTTATCCAGTGGTGGCAAACAATAACTTCAATATAAAACAATGAGTTTAATCACTTGATTATAAGGGTTATAACACTCTAAGCCATCTTACCATGGTCCCTTTCATATATAAACATGTTAATTCAGTGTATCGAAACTTTAGGACCTATTTTTTTGGATATTGCTGCTAAAGTTAGTTATTATCTGGAATGATACAAGGCAAGCACTAAGTTGAATAACTTTGTACTTCAATCATTGGATTCTATAATTTTATATATACAAACTAAAAGAAAGGCTCACATAGGTAAGAAGACACTGTGCATATTGAAAAGTCAATTTTGATAGCCCCTAATAACGACTGTCTTTTATTCCCCACAGAACTTTTCTGAGGCTCTTATAAGGTAATAAATATTTAAAGCACTTTGAAAAAGCTTTCTTCAAGTGAAAGATCCTTATTAATGTTATGAATTACCATTAACCAAAAGTCAAACTAAAGATATAAACTTAATATCATACTCTTTAAAATCAATAGATTAAAGTTATATTAATTAATGAGAATAAAATTAACTAAATTGTTCCCTGTTTATAATTGACAAAGCATTTTTACTTCAATTCTCTAATTTGATTCTCACTGAAAACCTCTGGTGTTGGTACTATTATTTCCATATTCAGTAGGGGAGAGTAAAATTAGAGAGTTTCAGTAATTTAGCTATTACTATCAATACTTCTTTGAAAATCAACTTGAGTTTTATCATACCAGATTAGGAGGGAAATAATTCAGAATAAAAGCCTATTAAAGAAATGTTTAGTTTTCTGGGATTAATATCACCATTTAATTCAGTTATTTATTTATCCAATTATTAGGCTAGATAGTCATACTGTCTCACATTAAAAAAAATATTACTATGTGCTGGGCAGTGTGCTAAGAGCTTTGCTTGCATGATATAACAATCCCCCGCCTTTTTTTTTTTTTTTTGCATGATCTTACCCCTTTTACAGATGAAAAATCTGAAGCTTTGAAAGTTTAGGTAACTTCTCTTAAGGTCACACAGCTATACAGAGAGGAGTCAGTATTTGAACCTAAGTTTGACCTTCTGACCTTCAACTAATCCTGCTATCCTACCCATTACTGCAAACTGATTCAGCATTCCAGGCAAAGACCCAAGATAGCCAAAAGCAAGTTTCAGATCTTTCACTTCATAGGAATTTGTTGATTACTGAAAATATTCCTACTTCCTAAACATCCTTCTTTCCTTCACGTTTTTCAGTCTTGTTTCCACATTTGCCTCTTAAGTGAAACACTTCTGTATGAAACCACGATAACTTCCAAATGCAGATTCTTTTATCAAGTCCTGTTGCCCTAGAAATGTATGCATAATTTGTTATTGTAGTCCACCGCAGTCTTCTGGAAAATTTCTCATCTCTTGACTTGCTGGGGTGCTACATTCTACTAGTTTTCTCCTACCTCTGTTACTACTCATTCTTCTTTCTTTACCTGATGACCTATTCTGGACTCTCTTTTCTGTCTTCATTAATCTCATTCTCTTAATTCAGTAGTCAACCAGCAGTTACAAAGTGTCGGTTATGTGCTAGGTATTAGACTAGAAACAGTCTTTTGTTCATCTCCTTTAATCCAGTGATTTGAGGATTTTTATCTCTTTCCAGTATCAATCCCACAGTTCTTACCATGTATGGGACATTTCTTACTCAAAGTCTCACGAACATCATAAACTCAATACGACCCAAATAGGCCATATCTTTAATACCAAGTCTGTCTCCTGTCCTGCCATTCATCACACCACCATCTTTTCAGCCAGAGAAATTTCAGACCAAATAGTCATTTCTACATCACCTTCTCACTCGCCTTACTTTCTAGTTCATTTTTAAGATCTATCAATTTTACGTCGCTAATCATTTGCACCCGTTCCTTACTCTCCAGTCCACTTACCGCCACTCTAATCCATGCTTTTATTTACCTTTACCTTCCTCTACTCCTTCCTGCCCACGGCATTGCTACAATCCAACCCGCAGATTGCCATCTCAATTAAGCTTCGTAAAGCATAGCTAAGATTGTAACTATGTTATAAATTCCATGGAAGCAGGGATTTCATCTACTTTATTCTCTTGTATATGCCCATGGCTCAAGACAGTGCCCAGCACCTGATAGGTGCCAATAAATATTCATCAAGTGAATGAAAAAATATACGACTCCTCTGTTCAAACACCTTTTATGACTTCTCAAAGCCTTCAGAATATTCTGCAGACTCCTTCACCTGGCCCTCCAGGATTGGCCCTCAAACTCAATTTCCAATCTTATTTCTCATTTTTCCTCTCCATGCACCCTTAACTCCTACTAAAACACACAGCTAGCCAGTTTACTTTCGTGTCTTTGATGACCTGTTTCTTTTCTTGGGAATGCTTTTCCTCATCTCAGTTTACCCAGACACAACCTAATTTTCAAGGAAAGTCATATTCAAATCCTCCCTTTTTCCCTGAGCCCTCAAGCTAGAAGGCATCTCGCTTCCCTCTCAATTCCCAGAGGCATTTCTTTGCCCTTTAAATAACACTTAATGCTTTCTGTATTGTTTTAGAGGGTCTGGAGAGGACAGCATTTAATAGTATGGGCTTTGAAGCCTGACTGCCTGGGTTTAACTCACGATGCTGATACTTACTGACCATGGACACATTTCTCAATTGCCCTCAGTTTAGGCAGCTATAAATCGGGGGAAATGATAACATCTAACTCATCAGGCTATTGTGAGTGTGATGTGAATTGATACATGTGAAGTGCATAAAACGGTATTTGATACGTAGTAAGCAACGAGTAAACATAGCTAGTATTGTTATTACTGTTATCAGGTGTATAACATATAAATGTTGTAAGTAAATTTTTGTATTGTTTCTTTCACTATAGACTGCTTAAGGGCACAGTCCTCATATGGGTAGAGTGAGAAGCTATTTAATAAGGAATGGGTGAATTAATAAAACCGTGCCAGAAATATTGGCTACCATGAGTGTTGAAACTGATTTTTTTTAAAGCTTTGTCTTTTCTAACCAAGAAAAGATTAAAAATCTTCAGTAGATTTTAGTTCTTAAATGTCAATATTGACTCATGTTTGAAAAACTCTTCAAAGTCTTCAGATACAAACAAACCTTAATACTCATATTCTTGAGAATAAACATACTACACTGAAAATGAAAAAGAGGTATTTTGCCTTTCGTAATGACCTCCTTGGGGGAAATCAGTTGACTTGCCACCCTTCTCTTTCAAGCAGACACCAGACGTTGAGATTCCCTGAAACACACTTCAGTAACAGTAGTTTATTTTTCTCAAACGGTCTGACCAACATTGGAAGTCACATCAATGGCTTATAGGTATGTTAATAAAATTAATAAAATTGTTTTACGTTTATCCTGTGAGGCAGTAGCAGTGAAGGTAACCAGAAGTATGAGACTATTCACTCACTTCCTTTGATCTCCATCAGAACCTGGACAAGATCTATATAATTTCAGGCCTTCTCCAAACAAGAATGGAAAAGGTCAGGAAAAGTTTGACGACAGAAGAAGTCAAAGAATGTCACATCACTTTCTCCCCCTCCGTTCCTCCAACCTCAAAGGTTTTTTTGAGGGATAGGGGTCTTTGAGGGCAGACTTTCTAGGCAATAAATAAATAAATAAGATACTCCTTCATATGATGGGTAGCAATGCCCCCCTTCCTGTTGGAAAATTCTGAAATTGTGGATTGGAGGGATCAAATAAAAGAATCTCCAGTCTTGTATTTACAGATTCTTTTTAAAATGAACTTCATAAGTGTCTCTCTTGTGCCATTCATAATTCCGATAAGAAAACCTTTTGGGTATTAATCGAAGATTAATAGTATTCAAAATAATTTAGGTTATCAGCATGTGATTTTTCATTCCACATGAGATCCATTTGCAGTTTAAATGGTTTCCTAAATTATATTAAAATAAAATGTCAAAAAGTTCACTTTTTTTTTCATTTTTAACAGCATCAGTCTTTAAAGAAAGGTTATTGAACAAAGGTCTATGCATAAATCAGCCATTCCCCATAGAGGTAAAAGAAGCCATTACACCTGGTTATAAAAGAGAGTTTCATGAATGTGGGAGAAATAAATCATTCCCTACTGGAGATCATATTAGTCTGGATGGAAGAATGTCTGTAACCTAGTAGTGAGAAAGCAACAAGTTACTTTTGTTTTTTCTTGCATCCATTGTTATCCTTGAGAGGTCTTTTAGCAAGTTGACCATTCAATATTATTAGTAGTATAAATGTAATCTTAAATTCTCTGAAGATTTCAATCTTTCTCTCTAATTTCTATTCATCTCCAACACCTTTTACAATGTATTATTCCTTGGGAGTTATAGAAAAAGTTACTCTCTGCAGAAAGCAGCATTTCATTTGCTCTCAGGAGCCAACCACATTTCACCTCAATCCTTTGCTCTCAGTTCAACAATTCAATATTGGATTCAATTCAAGACTGTGGCCCCAAATAGAATGAGACCTGTATATTTATGAACTGCTTGACCAGGCATTCTTCCCAATGATTTATTCCATAGATCCTATTTTTAGTTTTTACAGTAGTTTCACAAATGGTTGGAAAACTGTTGTACATTGCAGTTTTAAAAACTGAAATGAGTGTAGGTTGCATTTTTACCTGCTTTGGACAAGTGTTAACATGTTCTGTTTTGGAGTAGAAAACAATTGTCACTGTCGGGATGCAACCCTTGGATTGATGAGACGACTGTAAATTCATTTCCCATCAATAGCCTAAAAGAATTTTTAAATTTATGCCATGTCTACGCATAGTAGAAACGTATTTTTGAGTGTATTTCTAAATGTGACTTTTAAGGACAGCCACTGAGAAGTGGGATCTGCCACAGAACAATAAAGAGGTTTGAGGATCCAGAGGCTGATAAGAGCCTTGCTTGGCCGCAAAGAGGAATTGATAGCGGTGGGACTTGGGGAGAAGGAAGACAGGGATATAATTCAGGTGAATACAGAGTCCTCTGGTCTCCCAGAAGAGGAGGCACCTCCCGCATACCTTACGGGGATGATCAGGGGCGGTGTCCTGGTAAACTTTGGCTACATAACAAACCAACCCAAAGTTAACACCTTAAAATAATAGTAGTCACTTGTTTTGCACATGAATCTACAATTCAGGCAGGGTTCTCTGGGAACTGTTTGTCAGGGCTCCTGGTGATATCACCTGGAGCAAGTAGACTGGCTGCTGGAAGATCCCCTTCCAAGTGAGCTCACTCACATGTCTGGCAAATAGTCAATTGCTGGCAGTCAATTCTTCTTCGTGTAGTCCTCTCCATAGCGCAATTTGGGCTTTTTCATAGTGTAATCGCTGGGTCCCAAGAGCAGCCATACCAAGGGACAAGAAGTTGAGGCGCCAGCTTCTTAAGACCTGGGGGAGAAACCAGCATAGGTTCGCTTCTGCCGTATTCTATTGGGCCAGCAGTCACAGAGCCCAGATTCAAGGGGATAGGACATGCTTCCAAGCTTCCATGAAAGAATGTGAAAAAGTTTGGGGGGGCTATGTTATAACACTGACACAGAAAGCTTCTTGTAGAAGACACTGAGCTGAATATTAAACAGCAAGTATGCCTTATCCAGGTCAAGAGAAGAGGTCCTCTTTGCCCCAAATACCCTTTCTCTTCTCGTCTCCCTGGCTAACTCCCACTCGGTCTTCAGGTCTTGGTCAAAATACCTTTTCTCAGAAGCATTATCTGGCCTTGCCCCCAAGTGAAAAATTGGATGTACGACTATATTGATTTTTTTTCAATTTAGGCTTTTTTTCTACAACAGAACATAAATAACTTCCTTTCTTACTTAAAAGCTGTAAAATACTCATGGCAGTAAGTATATACAATGAAAATAAATCTTAAGTGCAAAAAGTATCTCTCAAATAGCAATATAGACGCTTACATTTTACTGACCTATTTGCTTTTCTTTCTGTATTTGCCCCAAGGTCTCATCTATACCAGTGTGTACCAATTCATTTCTAGACTATACCTGTTAACAACCTCATTTGCATAGCTCTACTCACTGATCTGGACACAAGGTAGCCTCAAGGACGTCTTAATTTTTCTCAGTTTAATCCATCTCTCCTGTCCTTTTCTTAGTGTGTGTGTGTGTGTCTGTCTGTCTGTTTCTCTCTCTCTCTCATGTTTTTCATTTGTTTCTTTTCAAGTGACTTTCAACTACGCAGAAAATGCATTTCACATTTCTGTGCCTGCCTCCAGGCTCTATCTATTTCACTCACCCAGGACTGTCCTTTCTGAATTCTTTCTCTCATTTAGCAGCCATCATTAAAGCTGGACAAATGAAAGAACCTCATTTCTTAAAGGTCCAGAACATTATATTGAGCAAGGAATTAAAAGGATTCAGCAAAAAAAAAAAAAAGGATTCAGCAAATCAAAACATGAGCTATCTGGATGAATCTTGAAGACATTATGCTAAGAGAAATAAGCCAGACACAAAAGGATATATGTATAATTCCACTTATATGACATACCTAAAATAGTCAAATTCGTAGAGACAGAAAGTCAAATAGTGGTTACCGGGGGCTGGGGGTGAAGGGATAGGGGACTTCTTGTTTAATGGGTACCTGAGTTTTGGCTTGAGTGTGAATGTACTTAACGACACTGAGCTGTACATTTTACAGTGGTGAAAATAGTAAATTTTATGTTGTGAATATTTTGTCACAATAAAAAGGAAAATATGAGCTAACAGACTTTTTGAGGGACTCTTTGTGGAAGTAGTACGGTATCAGAGAGTGCAGAGTATCTTATTTTATAGTCAAGGTATCTGCGTGACCACTGAGCTGGGTGATCTTGGGGAAATCAATGGCATCGTGAATCCCAGGTTTATCTTCTGGCAGATGATGGAGCTAGACAAAAGAAATGTTTCTGCAAGTTCACATACAATCTACACTCTCTTTACTTGGAAAGTTTATTAAAAATGCACTGTCAGGAGCGGACTCTCTAGGAATGGGCCAGGGAATCTGCATATTTAAAGAGCCCCCAGGTGTTTCTTGTGCCCATTCAAATTTGAAAATCACTGGGCCAGATGTTTGCTTAAGGCCATTTCAGCTCTTGAAATTTGACAGATTTTGATTCTGTAAGGCAGATTCTCGTGCTTATGCAAGAAAAAGAAATGAAGAAAATATTAGACTTTCTGCTTGTGTTGGAGAATTTTTCATTTGCCTAGCCAATCAGGAATGGTATTGTTTTTTCCTCCCACTGTTTTGAAGAGGCATGGGTTTAAAAAATAAGCCAGATGGTACTGAGGAAGATTTACATTACCATTTTCTTTCTTTCTCCCTTTGCATATTATATAAAACTGCCCATGCCTCCATCTGAGCCATGATCATTAATTTAATGTTATGATTTAATGGCTCATGACATTAAGTTATAACTTAGCCTAACATGACCAAATTACAGTATCAGAAGGAAAGTTTCTTTTCTCAGGTTGATTTATATACCTTAAACCAGTTGTATTATTGGCTGAATTTTTCATAATTATGTCTCAGCCTTGATCTAGGGAATTTTCTCTCTTCCATAGAAATGCATTTTGTTAGACAAGATCTAGGTTATAATCAATATCTCAAAAGTAAAGTTAAGAAAGGGAAAAAAGTTTTTGCTTTGCTTTGCTTTGCTTTGGGTGGGTGTGTGTGTGTGTGTGTGTGTTTACAGTACTGAAATAGATTCTGTCTGGTACTGAATGTAAGATTAAAAGTGAAGGAGAATAGTCAGTTATCATGTATCCACTTGAGTGGATTATCTAAATATCTTTAGAAAGGCATAACCCCTTCAGCAATATCTTACCAACCAATCAGTGAGGTCCTAATCACATTTATCTTGAATAAACAGTTTTGCACCTATAACTTTGTGTTTATTTTCCTTTTGTATATGCACTCAAAAAGTAAAAAGTGTCATCCTTGGTTAATTCAAGCAAAGAAGATTTTATTCCGAACAGGTTTTTGTTGTTTTACTTATTTGAACTTTGTTCCTTGAATCTCTATATTTCTTTGAATATAAAATATTTTGTGTTATGAATGTGATTAAAATAGAAAATAATTAGCTGATTTAACAGAGGGAAAAAGAGAGGGAAGAAGCAAGAGAAAAATACAAACCATCGCATGCTTTTCTCTTCTGTGAGGTCTGTCAAGGCAAAAGAGAAAGAGGCTTACTTGGGCCTAGTAACACAAAGGCAAAAGAAATGTGGTGGAAGGTTCTCCTGCTGCTTTACCAAGAAGTCTGAGACACATTGTATCAGAATTTAGACTCAGTAAAACTTAGACAATTTACCTGCCGTGTGAGAATCTCAACATGAGTTTAGGTGGGAGAGGCATAGGAATTGAAATCCAATAATATATGCAGCAATGATCACACCAGAATTGCATATAGAAAGCAAATTAGTCCTCTAATAGAGAAGCCAAATTGAAATTCATTCTCTGAGCAAGTTTTCAAACACGTTCTTCTTTTACTTTTCTGTTTACGAAAATGGAACGCCACCAGAAAAACAAGAATTCGGAAGATAAGATGAAAAAAACAGTTGGAATTCTAAGGGAGGGACATAATACACACACACACACACACACACACACACACACACACACACACACACACACACACACACACACACACGGTGGGAGAGTAATTTGCCTACATGGTGTAACTGATTGAGAACTCCCTTTGCTGCAGGGCTTCTCACAGAAAGTGACTAATTCTCGTGATGTGAGATATTTTCTTTTACATGGTATTGGAAAAAGAAAATTTATCTAAACTCAGGGGCAGTGTTGTATTGTTATTCCTATATAATATATTCTCTTCTAAAAAGTAACTCTAGACTTAAGGAAGACAGGACTTGTGACTCAAACAGCATGTTCCACTCTCTGTCGTAGAAATTGCATCAATCTGTCTAACTCACAGGACACTCCTAAAAGATTGCTCCAAATAAAATATATGTTTGAATTCTTTATAGAAGAAACTGGAAAAAAGAGAGTAGGGTTATTTATTTATTAAATCTAGTAGACATTAATAATAGTACAGAGCAGCCATCAAGCATAGACAAACGTGGCAAAAATTACACCCAGAAGAAGTAAGAGATAAAAGTAAGTACACATAATTTCAGGTTCTGCAGTATGGTGTCTGCTTTAAAGAAACTGTTATATAGTTGTAGCAGATTCAATGATTAACTCTAGTTCTTCCTCCCTTTCTGCAACCACAGCCTTGACATCACCTCCTTATGAATGGAACGTATCTCCCAACCCCTGGCCTTAAGGGCTTGGCCCTGTGATTTGCTTTAGCAAACAAGTGAGCAGAAGTGACAGTGTGCTGGTTTGAAGCTTAGGCCTTAAGAGGGCTTGCATTTTCCTGTTTCTGCTTCTACCCCGTGAGCAAGCAGAGCGTGTTCCATCTAGGCTGGTGGTTTCAGAAAGAGGATGACAGATGTGTACAGTAGGGCTGTGCTGGCCATGCACATCCGGGAGAATAAATGATTGTTGTCTGAAGCCATGATGCATTACTCTACATTAGTTTAGACAGCAAATAAGCTTTTGTTTTTCCTGACTACCTACTGAAAATTAGTATCAGCCATTTTGTGGTAAAAATATAAAGCCTACATTTTTTTTTAAACATCTTTATTGGGGTATAATTGCTTTACAATGGTGTGTTAGTTTCTGCTTTATAACAAAGTGAATCAGTTATACATATACATATGTTCCCATATGTCTTCCCTCTTGCGTCTCCCTCCCTCCCACTCTCCCTATCCCACCCCTCCAGGCTGTCACAAAGCACCGAGCTAATATCCCTGTGCCTTGCGGCTGCTTCCCCCTAGCTATCTACCTTACTACGTTTGTTTGTGTGTATATGTCCATGACTCTCTCTCGCCCTGTCAAAGCTCACCCTTCTTCCTCCCCATATCCTCAAGTCCGTTCTCCAGTAGGTCTGCGTCTTTATTCCTGTCTTACCCCTAGGTTCTTCATGACATTTTTTCCCCTTAAATTCCATATATATGTGTTAGCATACGGTATTTGTCTTTTTCTTTCTGACTTACTTCACTCTGTATGACAGACTCTAGGTCTATCCATCTCATTACAAATAGCTCAATTTCATTTCTTTTTAAGGCTGAGTAATATTCCATTGTGTATATGTGCCACATCTTCTTTATCCATTCATCCGATGATGGGCACTTAGGTTGTTTCCATCTCCGGGCTATTGTAAATAGAGCTGCAATGAACATTTTGGTACATGACTCTTTTTGAATTTTGGTTTTCTCAGGGTATATGCCCAGTAGTGGGATTGCTGGGTCATATGGTAATTCTATTTGTAGTTTTTTAAGGAACCTCCATACTGTTCTCCATAGTGGCTGAACCAATTCACATTCCCACCAGCAGTGCAAGAGTGTTCCCTTTTCTCCACACCCTCTCCAGCATTTATTGTTTCTAGATTTTTTGATGATGGCCATTCTGACTGGTGTGAGATGATATCTCATTGTAGTTTTGATTTGCATTTCTCTAATGATTAGTGATGTTGAGCATTCTTTCATGTGTTTGTTGGCAGTCTGTATATCTTCTTTGGAGAAATGTCTATTTAGGTCTTCTGCCCATTTTTGGATGGGGTTGTTTGTTTTTTTGTTATTGAGCTGCATGAGCCGCTTGTAAATTTTGGAGATTAATCCTTTGTCAGTTGCTTCATTTGCAAATATTTTCTCCCATTCTGAGGGTTGTCTTTTGGTCTTGATTATGGTTTCCTTTGCTGTGCAAAAGCTTTTAAGTTTCATTAGGTCCCATTTGTTTATTTTTGTTTTTATTTCCATTACTCTAGGAGGTGGGTCAGAAAGGATCTTGCTGTGATTTATGTCATAGAGTGTTCTTCCTATGTTTTCCTCTAAGAGTTTGATAGTTTCTGGCCTTACATTTAGGTCTTTAATCCATTTTGAGCTTATTTTTGTGTATGGTGTTAGGGAGTGATCTAATCTCATACTTTTACATGTACCTGTCCAGTTTTCCCAGCACCATTTATTGAAGAGGTAAAGCCTACATTTTTAAAATAACTAGATCTTCCCTTGTCTGGTGATGTCATTATATTAAACTTATAGATCATAAATACGTTGTTTATGTCTGTTAACTTATTTGTAAGTAACGTTTGTCATGGTTGGAAACACCGCCAATCTTGAGGGGATACACACATTTCTGTGTTATGGATTTTTAAAATCTCCTTACATCAAAGTATTGCATAATAATGTTTCATTTTAATACATCACACATTCCCAGGAGAAAGTAAGTGATACTTGGTTTTGTGAGAGAGATAAAAATAATGAACATTACCATCTGGTTTAACCCTTGTGGTGATATGGAATCGTTGCTGCGTTAATTACCCTTGTGGTGTGTCTTCACAGAGATAATTATATGTGAAACTTCTTTCCAATTTGTTATATAATATTAGAAATACTTCTAAAATTGACATGGATTTATTATGTTACCATCCTTGTTATAATCATTCATCTATTTAATTGACTGTTTTAAAGCTATGGTATTCAAAACAGGACTATTATGAAAAGAGATATTTGAAATAATACTTTTTGCATGTTTTGAATAATTGGATTATTCAGTATTTCTTCATGTTTAGTTCCTAAATCTAAGTCATGCTGTCTATATAAAAATAGATGTCAGCTGAAGACAACCAGGCAAGGGGTTTTTCTTGACAACAATCTTTTTATATATTCAGACTTCATTTATTATTAGACATATCTGTTTTTAAAATTGGTATTTCTTTACCTTTCTGTATTTAGGGAAATGACGCAAGAGAATAACATTAATTTCCCTGTCATTTTGGCTGAATTACATTGGAAACTTCCAAGAGAGATTGTCTAATCAATTCAAAGGCACATTTGAAAAGATTACCGTTAATATATCTCTAAAATGAATCAGCGGCATAAACTGTTGCTAGGTGATTTAGGTACACTTGTAATTTTCAGTGATCCCAGGAGAAGATACAGTACATTCTGTAGTGTCTCAACCAGTGTGATTGCTCAAAATTCTGGGAGATTGGTCCTCTGCAAGGCTTCCTGATGTCATTGTTCCAAGGGGAATTTTATTCCGGTATTTACAACAGCTGCAGCCATAACTACCTCTGTATTACTCCAGTCACAGTTATTACTGTATTTTTCACCTACCTATATTGTGGTCTAAAGAATAAGTGCACTTCATATTCTAGAGAAAGCACTTGAGGAAATGAAAGGAAGTTTGATGTAGATCTGTATATCCCACATTATTATTTGTAAGTTCTCAGGATTAGCTGACTAATGCCCTAAAGAAGGAAGGTCAGGTGATGTGCCTTGCTGCTCCCTGTTCCATGTGTCGGGAGTGTTATTCCTGTAGAAGAGGAGTCGAGAGTGGGAAGAAAATGAAATCTCTCAATACTGTGAATATATAAATAATAAAAGTGGCAGTAGGACTGATTAATTCTGTATCATCTTTATAAAGTGACTGGAGCTGTGAAAATGCTCGGTCTGCACAGCTGATTGGGAAATGTATGCAATCTGTTGATCAGAATTCATTTGTGAATGCTCTCTTCCAGAGATTTCTATACCAGAGGTCTTAAAAGTATTTTTGTCCCCATGAAAAAGAAAAACTACAGTCCTAGGAGATCGTCATTTAAAACGGAAGAAAGCATTTTCCCACCTTAAGAGCAACTTTCAAACAAACAGTTGATACAGATAAGTCAAAATACAGTTTAGTTTCAAAGAAAAGTTTCAGAATACTTCCAATCACTATATATTGTCTGGTAGGAAAATAAAAAGCTAAATTCTTGGATCATGCGGTAGAAAATTTAGCATAAATGCATGAAAGCTATAGATTTAGTTCAGTGGTCCTCTAAAGAGGAATATATTTATCATTGGTCTTTTAATCTCAGATAATGTATACATATTATTTTATTTTTATAGCTAAAGCAACTGTGTTATGACATTACATATAGTGTTATAACAGTAGAAGTCCTCTTAAACTCAGTAATAATCAATGTACATTGGATGTTATGTTTCTTTCTGAATTTTAACCAAAACTATGACAGAAACTTAATTGGTGAGATCAACTTATCAACCTATAACATTTACAAAATTATTACTCTTATATCAGTGTTCTTCATTTAAAATGTTTTATGTTCGTTAAACCAAAAGTAGGTTTAAGGAACAGACACTTTTGTTTTGTTTAATGCATAGGGTTTAACACTTTGTTTCCTAAAATTTCTTCTTCATAGAACCAAATCTCCAACATCCTTTCTTTGCTACTCCATTCATCTAGTAAAGTACCTAATCTGTTTTCAAGGATTTGTTTCTTAACTATGGTGGTTTTAACTAAGAATAATATATGAATATTTTCTAAATAATATTAGGGTGCCTAAATTACCTGTGCCTGGTATTACCATATTTCCTGCTCACTTTAAAGTCTCATGATACATTCAATTCAGATAAATTTTAAAATGATTTATTTAGAGGAAGAAATACAGATATTTTAATGTACTAGGCTATTGGTACAGCCTAGCAAGCAATTCTGTTTTTTTAACCTCACAAAACCTCATCCATCCATGTCCAAAAACTTAAAAATTGAATTTATTGTACTTTCTCTCTTATCTAGAAAAAAATTTTTTTGGTAAAGATCAATTAAAATAGGAATTTTAAAACTAAAGAAAAATGTGACCCAATCCAAAAATGGGCAGAAGACCTAAATAGACATTTCTCCAAAGAAGACATACAGATGGGCAACAAACACATGAAAGAATGCTCAACATCACTAATCATTAGAGAAATGCAAATCAAAACTACAATGAGGTATCAGCTCACACCAGTCAGAATGGCCATCATCAAAAAATCTACAAACAGTAAATGCTGGAGAGGGTGTGGAGAAAAGGGAACCCTCTTGCACTGTTGGTGGGAATGTAAATTGATACAGCCACTATGGAGAACAGTATGGAGGTTCCTTAGAAAACTAAAAATAGAACTAACATACGACCCAACAATCCCACTACTGGGCATATACCCTGAGAAAACCATAATTCAAAAAGAGTCAGGTACCACAGTGTTCACTGCAGCACTATTTACAATAGCCAGGACATGGAAGCAACCTCAGTGTCCATCAACAGGTGAATGGATGAAGAAGATGTGGCACATATATACAATGGAATATTACTCAGCCATAAAAAGAAACAAAATTGAGTTATTTGTAGAGAGGTGGATGGACCAAGAGTCTGTCATACACAGTGACGTAAGTCAGAAAGTGACTTACAAATACTGTATGCTAACGCGTATTTGTGGAAGCTAAAAAAAAAAAATGGTTCTGAAGAACCTAGGGGCAGGAAAGGAATAAAGACGCAGGCATAGAGAATGGACTTGAGGACACGGGGAGGGGGAAGGTTAAGCTGGGACGAAGTGAGAGATGGCAATGACATACATACAACTACCAAATGTAAGATAGATAGCTAGTGGGAAGCAGCCACGTAGCTCAGGGAGATCAACTCGGTGCTTTGTGACCACCTAGAGGGGTGGGATAGGGAGGGTGGGAGGGAGGGAGACGCAAGAGGGAGGAGATATGGGGATATATGTATATGTATAGCTGATTCACTTTGTTATAAAGCAGAAACTAACACCCCATTGTAAAGCAATTATACTCCAATAAAGATGTTAGAAAAAAGAATAAAAATGCATAGAATAAAAGGTATATGACAAAAACTACAAAAAAATGTGAGTTAGGCGTCTTTTAGTGTTTATTTTAGAAGTCTAGCAATAGTTTTTCTTAAGTTATCAGCACATTTCTTCATGTTCTTTGAATTCAATCTGTGTAGTTAAGTTCGGATGGTAATTTGAGCTTGCTAATAAAATCTCTCAGTAATGGGAATGATGGAGTATACAACAACTTTAGTGTTTCTTATGAAAACCATGGTTAACTGAAGGACATAGGCCTAGTAGAACATGGTCAGCAAAAGAATCAAAGTCTGGTCAGCCGACCCTCCCCTAGGCCTGCAAGCTGCTAGTCAGCTTTAAACTTTTCCAAACCCACACAAAAGGGGCCACTGCCCTTGGCTGAGGGGGGCATCCTGACCACTTCCTTGGTTTTTGGCTGCCCAGATTTGTACTTTTACTCATTTCTGAACAAAATGTCTTGAACGTAGTATAAACAAAGTATTCATTCTGCTTTACCATTTTCACTCACCTTAGCGTCACTATATACCCCAAATAACTTAAGAAAGTGTAAAAAGCTGTTTTAGTCTTCTTACAGAAATCCTTTCCTTAGAAGCAACCTTTTGGAAAGCCCCTAAAAGGCAACTTTTATTACTGACTACATATTAGCCCCACCTACAGCCACCAGAGGCTAATGGGAACCAGATTTGATCATGCCCAGTGGGCCTCAATTTTTCAACTCATTTTTTTCCCCTGTTTTTTCTAATCGTATTGTTTACTGTTATTTAAAGCTATGACTGGTGAGCTATTCAAATGTTTAAACTTTGGAGAAAAAAAAATCAACCATCACAACGTTCTTTTTAATCTTTAAAATATTAAATTTTAATATTTTAAATATTTAAATAATAGTTCCACTGTTTGGAACTTAAAGGGAAAATATGCTAAGGAACAGTTTGGTTGTAAGACTGTATAGAATATACATCTTCTGTCCTATTGAAATGACTGCCTAGGCAAGGAGAATTCTTTCACTCCAGACTTGCTCATAAATATGATGGTAGCTGCTAGACTTTTGGTTTCTTTTGAACTTTAATTATATGTGTCCTTCTCTTGAAGCTTGGAAGTATAGTATCCATAAGCCATAGACTCAAAGGGCTGAAAATGAAATCTTAGAAATTATTGAATCAACGTATCAGATGGGGAAAATTAAACCCCTGGAGATACCTACTTAAAACATGTCAGTCTACATCTTTGCAATATTGGGAGTTGTCCAGTCTAGGACTATGGTAGATCCCTTCATTTATTTAGATCTACCTAAATGTCTTCAGACAACACATGAGACTTTCATGTGTAGAGGCTTTGTACGTATTTAGCATGATTTCCTTTAAGGAACTTAATATTTTTAGTACCTTTATTCTGGTAAAATTGTCATACAGTAAACTGCATAGTGTTTAAAGTGCACGATTTGATAAGTCTAACGTATGTATACACCCTGAAACTTTCACTACAGTCAAAATAGTATACATATCCATTACCTCCCACAAGAAACAAAAACAAAACATAAAACAGGTCCATCTAATCAGCCTGCAATGTAAAACAAAGAGTTGTGTTTTAAGAATTTTTATGTTAAATTATCTCATAGAATCCTCACTTGTTCTCCTATACTTTTCCCATATTACTGCTAGGAAGCTGTCATTCAGATTCAGAGACTATATAAGAATCAGAGGAAACAGCTGGAGAGGCAAATGAAATTGGAAGTCTACCTGCAAAACCTTTTCTCTTAAATTCTCAAATTAGCTGTGGTGGCTGGAGGTGAAATGCATCTTCTACCTATTAGCAATATTCATACATAAGGAATCTGTAAAGTGTAAATGGGAAAGAGCGAGTTTCACTACTCTTGGGAAACATAGCTAATAGAAATGCCAAAAGGTACCTATCACTTCCTTGTTCCTTTCTAGACAAGAAGACTTATTCCCTTTCTGCAGAAGAAAGTTTATTTGAGAATCCAATTTTGTTTTAGACTTGAGCCTAGCATTTTGGAAGTATTCCAAAGACCATAGAATTCACAGTCATTAGCATATCACATCAGGCTTCTTTCAGATACTGCCATCTACAACAGTCTGCTTGAAAACCTGGAAATATGACCTAGTAAAGTTAAATTTGACTGCCGTTTTGTTTCTAATCCTTGCCTCTAGCCAATTATTGCTCTCTAATCCTGGTATCTGGCGTGAATATGAACTTTCTTATGAGAATTTGATAACTTTCTAGTCATTTGATCTTTTCTTCTTTTACTTGATGGATGTCAATTCAGCAGAACTTTCCTGGTTGTATTGCTTATAAACCACATCTCAATTTATAGGATGTATCAGTCAATTTCGCTACCTAGTAAACAACCAAAAGATTTCAATGGCTAATAACGACAAAACAAACCATTTATTTACTCACGGGTGTGCACTTAAGTGGGGTTAAGCTGATCTTGGTTAGGTTTAGCTTGACTGTGCTTACCTGCAAGCTGTAGGTCCAGGTTAGTTCTGCCCCCTGTATCTTATTCTGGGACTCAGGCTGAAGAGGTGGTAGCTTCCCAGGGCAGTGACAGAAGTGCAACCAGTGTATTTCAGGTTTCTGCCATTGTCTTGGGCAAAGCATATCACGTTACTAAGCCCAAAGTCAAGGGATGGGAAAATACTCTCCACCTACATGAGGTCATGGCAGGAGTGTGGATATATACTGCTCTTAGGGATGTGCAAGTACTGATGCCAATAATTTAATCTGTTCTGTAGTCTATTGGAGACTCAGCAAGTTAGACAAATGGAAGGCTGAGTAATACTTATGGACATTGCAACCCCTAGAAAAGAAAGCAGGATCCCTCTGACTATGCCTGAATTTCCTACCCTAATCTTCCAAGTTATACTGAAGCCTAGAAACATTGATCAGACGGGAATGAATGGCTCCTCCTTTGGGATTCAGCATATGAAATATGCAGCATCTCATTATAGTGATAACCACAACAGCCATTTTCTTCAATTTAGGAATACAAGTGTGGATGTGTTAATTTTCAATTAAGAATTCTAAACTTATTATCTGCTTGGCAGCTTTTCCATGTAACAGTCTTTCCATCTGACTATTAATGTTGCCTTCCGACCTAAATTTGAAAGAAACACCTAAAATTCAGGGGCCATGACAGTAATTTTTACAACCTGTTTGTCTCTGGTTAAGAAAATAAAAATTATACAACTGTTCCTTTTGACCAATGCAAGCCTGTAATGAAAAAGACTTCCTTTGATAAGTAGAAACGATAGAAGCTTCAAAAGTGCTTTTTAAAAACTGGGAAAATGAAGCCAGTGAATTGACCTCAAACAAAACAAAAACAAATAAAGCACTAGTCAGCATTTCCCAGGAAGGGCTGATAGCTAGAAATGATAGAGATTGTGGAAGCACATTGCATTGTGGTTCATGAATGTGAAGGTCAAGGAATGAAGCCTTCCTTTATGAAGTAGTATTAACTGCTTGGCCAGGCATTGTTGTTAAAAGAAGCCACCCAAAGTGAAACCATCAGCGATGAACTTAAAAAGCTGGTGTGTAAACCTCATCTAAGGCAACACCAGTCACGCCAATAAAATAGTATAGTACTTTTCTTTATATAGTATAAAGTATACTTTATACTATGTAACTGGAGTTTATTAAAATAAGTTCATTTGTGCCCATTGACAGCTACTTTGAAGATTTTTATAGGAAAAAGATCTCCTGAAGCATCATTCCACACTTCTTTGATGCTTTTTTTCTTTTTATAAGGCATTGCCAGTCCCAATAGTAAGAAATTAACATTATTTTATCCATATGAGGTGGTTACATGCTTCCCAAAATATGTTTGTAGTAAAGGTGTCACTTCTAAAATATGACATTAAGAGAAATATTTGGGCAAATTTATTTAATACCACCCTTTTATTTCTTGCCCTAAAAGTATTTACTTGTTTTTAGAGCACACTCTGTCAGTATGATTGTTGTGATAAAACCATCTTACAGGGAATTGCCTGCAAGCTCTCCTAAGCTTGAAGAAACACAGGAAAAGATTTGTAACTGTAGCTCAGCCCCAACCAGAGTGAGTGATTGCAGGGCTAATTTTATTCTGATAACTCAGAAAAGGTTGTGCTCCCTGCCCCTTTACAGAGCTGGACTCTTCTTTAATCAGTTCCAGACCAGGGAAACCTACAGGTGGCCAGTGATCTTGGACAGGTGGATAATGGGATATTGAGGCCATGTCTGTGGTCAGCCATATAAACACTGGCTAAGTCTGATAAACCCAGTGTAATTACCTATGTATCTATGTAATATATTGTTAACACATGAGAAATGTATTTACAATGTAATGATACAACTGATACAGCACAGCCTCATCAATCCTCTTGTCACTTTAGACTCTGTCAACTGGTTTTGTTGTGGGAAACCTGTATAGACACAGTCTGAAATTTCCATAGTTCATGCTGAATAATAACAACCAACTTCTGTATAACAGAGTTTACTGACCGCTTTCTCGTCCATTAGCACAAGTATTAAAAGAACTCTGTGAAGCGTTGAATCCTTGTCCTGTTCTATGGTTGGTCTTATTTGCTACCCCTTTGTGTTGGTGTCTCCGTCAGGGTCCCAACAGGAAACAGATGGCACCTTCAAATTAGGGTAATTTTAGTGTTGATTTACAAGCACTGAATACCCAGGAGTGGGCTGGGTATAGGGAAATAACAGAAGATAGCGAAAGATCCCTGGGCTAGCTGTCACCTCTCCTAGGCCTAAAGGGGTTAGAGAGGGAAGAGAGTTTTCTGAGAACGCAGAAAAAGAGAGATCACGTAGATCTTACTGCCTTAGGTGAAACAATGGCCTTCTTTCAAGGGATAAAATAGACTTAAATTGACAGCCGGGGAAGTAGACCAAGAGAATTCAGTACCCTGACCTCAGTCTCTTCCTTCCCTCCTGTCTCTTACTAGTTCTCTCCATTAGTTAAATCCAACCAGAAAACCAGAAGGCATAGGAGCCCATTGATATAATCCTACCAGTCAGCCCCTTGGATGGTGGAGAAAGGGTTTAGGGTATGGGTCTGGAGAGACAAAGAAAACATAGCTGGCACAGCTGGTTTTGTGATTTTTTTTTTCCCTGCATGATACAAAAATCCAGAAAAATATAATAAGAGACCTTTTTTATTAACAAGCTTAGCAACCTAATAATACTCTTTCTTTAAATATTTAATTCTCCTGAATTGGTTCAGAAGTGTAACTCTGCTGCTATAATTCCTATTAATAGTCAGTAGTAGTACCCACCATTTGCTAGTTAGTTACTGTGCCGGTTTGTAAGGTATAGAATAGAGCTACGTTCAAGGAGTTAACATTCTAGCGCAGAAGAAATGACCATGTTTAATTGTGAGAGCTTAAGAAATACACCACTTGAGAATTACTGATGAGTTAGATCATTCAGAAGTTGTTTATTATGAGCCCATAGTATTTTCAGTACTGCCCTGAACAGAGACTGTTGTCCTTAAACAAGTTAAAATCAGAATCAAATCACCTACAAAACAACCCACCATTAAACTTTAAGCTTCTTGAATGATTCTGTTATTTAAAAATATCTTCAGCATTTCACAGTGTCAAAACAATGTATACTCAATAATAGTCTGTTGGATTGAATCAAACAAAACTAAATAGATTTTCTCAAAACCACAGTTCATGCAATTGACTTTCTAACCATGTCTTCCCTATAAATAAGGAGGAAATGTTTCTCTTAGGAGTTTAAGTATCTTCTATCTAAATAATTCCTGTTTTTTCCCCTTCTTAAGCAATATTCAGTCCTTCAAAAATATTTATTATATATCTAATGTGTACTTAACTCTGTGCCAGGTGCTGTGAAGGATGCCAAGGTAATAGAATGAACTCCTAATGCTTTGGAGTCCCAATTAAATAACCTAAAGTTAAACCAATTTGGGAAGGGAACATTATGCCTTTGAGACTCTAGGTTTCTCTTGATTAGAAAGTATTAGACATTTCAAGTAACTAAACAGGTTAAGGAGAATTCAAGGATGCCTCTCAGTAGTAAATTTAGATTACTCTGGCAAATTTAAGACCTTAAATGGAACTTTTTAGTAATTAGAAGTAGGGAGAGAAAATTATAATTACAACATTTGTAGAATCTGTGTTTATCACTCAACCTTCTTAATCATCTCCTAAGTGTATCTGGTGATCAGGGTTTTATAACGCAAGAAAATATTTCTATACATTCTGTAAAATCTCTTCTTTTAAAAAGCTCTTCAATTCTGTCTTTTGTTAAAAGTTAAAAGCCTCCATGAAAATGAGACAAAAGTCAATGAAAGACTGTAGCTGTAAAAGTCAGATGTGACTTTCTCTTGAATAACATCTGCTTTTTTACAATCCTTTCATGTTAAACTTTATAAGAATTTATTATTAAACGCTTTATTGACAGTTAAATCTTATTTTTAAAAGGATTTCTCCCTCTGCCCACCAGTGGTAATAGTTTTCTTTTCTTAGTGTTCACTAGCTACAGATAATTCTTAGCTACATTTCACACTATGTAAAGTGTAATTTCTGATCACCTGCTCCTGAGATGCAATTTGCTTAATATCAATACTATGTAGTGACATTAGTACAAAGGCATTTCCCTTATTCTACTGTATTATTTTCAGTTTTATTCTGTAGTTGTTAAGTAAGATCATTAAATGTTTTTATTAGCCTTAATTCCTGTTTAATTAGGTAGCTTTGGAATCTCTATTCGGTAAAGTACTGTGCTCTTCAAAGCAAGCAATTGAAACCAATTACTGAGTAGTCGTACCAAAGGAGTTTAATATTAAAGGACATAACATACACATTTCAGTACCTTAGTATCTCTATTCTCACTTTAATGATTTCTTATGTGTAACAGCCACTTGTATAGTGCTTATACTGTGACTCTCAGTATATAAATATTGACTCTTCTTGGACAGTTCTACCTCCACACTTACTAAAGTCCCTCTTAGTCATTGAGAAGAAAGTTAAAAGCAAAAGAACAATAGTCAGTGTGACGAAAGAAGTCATAAACACAATGTATCCTGTATTGGACTGAACCAAAACTCTTCTGATATGTTATGTGGTGTTAATAGATCATCTTTCATGACGGTTAACAGTTGTCAGAAATAGAACGGTCATATGGAAGCGTTAGGAATACTAATAATATCAGTATTCCTAAAACGCCTTTCCTATTTGTCTTCACCTTTGTACATTTTACTACTCCTTCAAGGCCCATCTCAAATTCCTCTTCCATAGAACATTCTGCATTGATTTCAGCCAAGGTTGACTTCTCTCTTTTTTGAATTCTTCTTGCACAATTGAATTAAAAAGCAAGGAATTAGAAAATCAGAAGAGTATGTTAACCAAGAAGCAGAGAGGGGAGAGTTTCAACAAAGGGCCAATGTAAAATATACCACTACTGTGTGCTCCATACTGATTATAGTTGGTGATTAAATCTTATCTTTCCCACCAATTATAAACTTCTCCAGGGCATACCCTTGCTTTTTTTCTCTTTTTTTTTTTAACATCTTTTTTGGAGTATAACTGCTTTACAATGGTGTGTTAGTTCCTGCTTTGTAACAAAGTGAATCAGCTGTACACATACATATATCCCCATATCCCCTCCCTCTTGCGTCTCCCTCCCTCCCACCCGCCTAGGTGGTCACAAAGCACCAAGCTGATCTCCCTGTGCTATGCAGCAGCTTCCCACTAGCCATCCATTTCATACCCTTATATTCTCCAAGTTGCCTGCCTGGGTTCACAGCATACGTGCAGTTAGTATTTGTTGATTTATCAATTAACTGAACCTTAACACATATTATTAAAACTTTCAAATTCTAAATAAAATTGAAAATATCCCTCTCTGCTCCTCATTGTCATCCCTGTTATTTTTCACAGCACCCTGATTATCTCTTTCATAGCAGATTCTACAAACTGTATTTTATTTATATATTTGTTTACTTGGATATTGTCTATCACCTTCAGTAGACTGTAAGCTCCACAAAGGCAGAACCGTTGTATCCCAAGCATCTAGCACAGTGTCTAACATACAGTAGGATCTCAATATTTGCTGAATGAATGAATGATATATAGATATTACTTTATTATGAACCATTTTTTTCCTCTAAGTTGTTTTATATCTATTTTCTCCCCCTCAAAGAGGTCCTTTAGGGAAAGGACTAGAGATTATACATCTTCTTTGTTCTTTCCACAATGCTCTTATATCAGTGCTTCCCTTAACGTGCCTAAGAATTGCTTGGCGAGTACTTGGTACCTCCCCTACCCCAGAGATTCTGATTCAGTAGGTCCCTTGTGATGCCTCTGCTGCTGGTCTCTGGAGCGCTCTTTGAGTCATACCGCTCTAGGATATTAGATGTGTGGACACATGCTCAATAGAGGGATGTGTGCTTACTTGCTTGCGAAAAAATAAACGTTCTTGATGAGTCATAGAACCTTGAAGTTTGCAAGGACCTTTGCTGTCATCTACTCTACGGCTGGCAAATAGCTGATACATATATTAGCTAATACATATATTAGGGCACCATTTAACCTATCTGTGACCTCAGAATCCTCCAGAGCTCCCCATCACCGTCACTCCAGGTGAAGCTGCTCTCTCCTTGAGCTAGTCTCACCCCATCAATTAAAGAGGAAGAAACTGAGCTTCAGAGGGTCTGAGTCTCTTGACAAAGATCCCACAGCCCAGGTCTTCTCAATTCTTGCTCAGATTTCAGCATCTGAATAAAAAGTTCCCAAGATATACTGAAGTGGCTTCTGTCAAATTTGAGTGTCCACAATATGCTAAACAGGGAACTTCATTCCAATAACATGAACTTTCCTCATGCCTTATTCATCATTCCTTGACATTTTTCCCAAGTGGGTTTATACTAGTAAAAGTTAAATTACATCAGAGCCTTTCTATAAATCTAGAGTAGCTTACTAACATACATCGCGAAGTTTTTGTTGTTTCTTAGGTGATTTTAATTAGATATGTTTTCTTTCAGTAATGCATCTTTTCCAATTCGTCAGTATTATGTTATGTGAGTAGTAAGTACAAAATAATTGAGAACAAACTATGACAGATTGAACTAAGCCAAAAAAAAAAAAAAAGAAGAAAGCAAATACCTTTGTGATTTAAGCTTTTTTTTAGTCCTTGAAACTTTGAGAATATCTGTCCTTATTAACTTTCGCTTTTTGCTGATGGTTTCTCTCATTTTATTATGGCTTATAGCATTGTAAATTAATTTAACATGGAAGGATAAAAATGTTTCTCTTGAAATGTTTCTCATTAAATTATGGAAAAATATTACAATAAATAAAGGAAAGAAATGCCTCTAGTACCAGCTTCTGTTTGCTCAATTATTGCAGTACCAAAAGTGAATTATTACACACTTAACTCAGAGGCAATATTATTGCCATTGTGTTATAAAATAGATGAGTTGCAGTCTTCCAAAAAGAAAAAAAAAAAAGGTACAGCATAGGTCCTTTGAAAGTGAAATACCTTTTTTTCTTGTGCTTCATTTAAATCCATACTGCCCCCATTTTTTTTAGAGTTCTTGCTAATGATGGGCCCAACTTTATATTAAGAACTGCAAAGTCAATTTTATCCAGTTACTTTATTCAGGGGAGTCATTAAATGGAGGTACCTCTGAAATTTTGGAAGGCATGTACTGCCAATTAGCTGAAAGCACTACTCAGTGTCCTTTCTAGTGTATTTTTAATTGAAGGCAACCTCTGCAGAGAAGGTGAGAAGTTGCTACTTAGTGGTACTTGTTAGGATAGGATCAAGAGTGGAGAAGACATCTATCTGTATCCTTCCCCCACTTACAAAGAATGGTACTTAATTCATCCGACGCATATAGGCAGAGAGGATTAAAGATGTACTTGCCATGAGCCAAAGGAATTGTTCAAGAGTAAAAAGTGGAAGCAGCTCGAGGCCCCTCAACCAGACGGGCTTTTTTCTTTCCCATGTGAAATTAAATGCATTAATATTTAAAATCCTATCGAATATACTTATATGAGCATACGTCTAAGTATTCTACATGAGCTTTTAACAATGAGGCAAGTATGTGAATAATTTGTCTCCCCCAATAGGTAAACCGTTAAAGGACACAATCACCTATTAAGTGCAAGGCTCTATGATGTGCCCTGGAGAGTATGGCAGTTAAACCCAGCCCAAATCCTACCTTATAGGAACTTATATGATAAGGCACAAATAAATAGTTACGGTGCCAGGGGAAAACGGCACATCGCACCAAAGAATAACTGATGAGAGCATTATGAAAATTCTTAGTTTGGAAAACGTATTGGAAGATTCTCGGATTGCATTAAGATGCTTAGTTAATAAACTCTCAGAACTATCATATGACTTGAATAGATGATCGATTTTCAAAATTTTTAGGATACTGTATTATAAAACACATTAAACATTCAAGCAGTATTTTGATGATTCAGAAAGAATTGCAGGATGTTGCATCGCCTCAGAATAACTTTTATATATATTATATCAATTAAACCTGTATAATAGACAGGCAGAAGTCTTGATTGTTCCAAGTTAGAAGTCAGAAGCGTTGTCTCCAGGTTGTTTAGGCCGAGTTGGTTAGAGATGGTATAGCTGAGCTAGTTTGTCTAATGCAGTGACTCTTAAAGGGAGAGGCGATTTTCCCCTCCAGGAGACATTTGGCAATGTCTGGAGGTACTTTTACTTGTCATAGCTGAGCTCTAGAAGGTAAAGGCCAGGTATGCTGCTAAATATCCTACAGTGCACAGGATAGCCCTCCACTGCACTACGAAGAATTATCTAGTTCACGATGTCAGTAGCGCTGGGTTGAAAAACCCTGGTCTAATGTAATGTTTACCCACCATTCCTGAACTTCTACCCTCTTTCATAGTAATCTCAAATGCCCAAGAAATTCAAAAATCATTTAGTCATTTTTACACGCTGTAAGATAATGAAGTGGTTTTAATTATTTAGTGTATTTAATTTATTATATCATAAAACATTGAAAATATAAATATTGTTTAATTATGCAAGCTTTATCATAGTTTATATTAGTATATTATTTAAGATTTCATAACATACATTTAATATACTTTATAATAGTATTCTTTATATAAGACAAATGTTTTACTCTTTTCATTTTAACAAAGATTTTTAACTCTACCCAAGAAAAAGTATAAATTAGCAATCAATATATTTTTAAATTACATGCTTGGTTTGGGGACCAAGTACACATGACAGTGTAGACTAAAATTTAACTGTTACATAAAGTCAAAGAAAAAACTGCTTTTATGACCAGATATTTGGAATTCTTGCCTTTTTTTTCCCACTAAAAATTAGCTGATTTTTTTCTTTTGGTCTCTAAACAATAAGAGAGACTCAAGCTGACATTTTCAAGCAGATCTTGCAAATTACATTTTGAGCAATGGTTGAACACAGTTTCACTCTGAGATTTTTATTTAACTGGTAGCTGTTAAAGAGTTGGAGGGGGCCCCAGGCTGTCTAGCTAGAGTCTTCCAGTTGGGATACACAAAAACAGAGGTTCTTAAAGTTTGCTGCATGTTACGTTTATCTGAGCAGCTTTTAAGGATTCAAATGCCCAGGCTGTTGACTTCAGCCATGTTGTCCGGAAGCTCACGCTCTAGTTGGGGAGAGAGGGGGGAAAATTAATAAGAGAAGCGTGTATAAGACATATGATATAGCAGAATATGAAGGTGGATAACTGTCCAGTGGGATCAGGCAAGGCTTCTTAGAGGAGGTAACATGTGAGTTGGGTTTTAAAGGCTGAGTGGAAATGCAGTGGTTGAAATAAACTCCTTAAGAGGAATTATTTCAATAGAACTGGTCTAAAGACCAGAAATAAATGGTGTACAAAATCAATACCATCTGTCAATTTACTTGGTCTACTTTGCTCTTACCTTCAGGAAAAAAAAGTCAGAAATATAGTAAAAAATCTGAATCTATTTTTCTGTATCTTAAATGAGTTATTTCAAGGAAGAAATTTAACATATAAAAGAGAATTCCCCCCCACCCCCCGTGGGAAAACGTTATTTATAATTTGCTTGTGTCTATTTTTTGCCAAAAATATATTATGTATAAAATTGATGATTAAAAATTTGGATTCCTATATTGGTGATGTCATTTATTTTATAAGATATTAATCATAAAATGCTCTTCCTGCTGACTTTAACAAAGTTAAATGAATAAAATACGAAAGTAATTTTTATCATATTATATGATCGTGGATTTATTGAACTAAAAGAGAACAATGGTCAATGAAAAATAAGTTCTTGATTCCAAATGCCCTGACCAGAGGCTCTCTCTCTGATTGTGCCATCAAATCAGAGAAAATTGTCTAAGAAATTGTTGACTTGTGAAATGAAAACTACAATATCTACGGGGCCATCCTTATTCTCTTCATTTTTCTAAAGCAGTTTTGTCCAAAAGAAATATAATGTGAACTACATATGTCATTTAAAATTTTCTGGTAGCTACACTAAAAAAGTAAACATAAAGAGGTGAAATTAATTTTTAATACTATTTTATATAACCCAGTATACCTAAAACATTATCATTTTAACATGTAATCATTATAAAAGTTAATAATGAGATATTGTCTTTTTTTCCACATCAGTTATTTAAAATCTGGTATGTTTTATCCTTACAGCACATCTCAGTTCAGACCAGCTGTATTTCAGGTGCTCGGTAGCCATATGTGGCCAGTGGTTACCATGTTACAAAGTACAGTTCTGGAGATCCCCATTAATCCAAAAAGGAAAAGAACTTCTAGTCTTTCACGGCTAAGTAATTCTTCACTGCTAACCTTGGGAACATTTCCAAAGGTAGTCTCCAGATTTTAAATATTCTATCTTACCATCTCTGAGGGCTTCAGTTTAATGCCATAGTATTCGTAAAGAATGTCAGACATTCCTTTTTTACAGAATATCCTGAAAGAGCAATTAGAAGTTTATGATGCACATAATGCGAAATACAGGTCATTTTCCAAGCCTGTTTCAGAAGCGCAAAAACTGTAGTCAGTTATCACTTCTGAGAATACTGTCTTGAGTATGTCTTTGTTTGAGAATTGGTGATATTGTGAGAACTTCGTGATAAGAGAACAGTCTTTAAGGACAAGATTAAGAACAAGATACCAGACTAAAATTGATAACTAAAATGAAAGACTTTTTAAAATGGAAATCTGATTTAGATCATCCATAGGGGTACATTAGGGAAACACTAGTCTGAAAATAAATCCCACGTTTGTTAAGTTACTGAAAGTTACTTGACTCCTAGCGACTTAATAAGAAACGTCCCTTGTGGCTGGAGTAGGTCTTGATTTTCAGGTAAACCTATCTACCTTTGCAAAGCCACTGGGACGTTTTTTGCATTGGAAGAATCATTTAGAGCCATTCAAAGTAAAATTAAAGTATCAACACTTTGGAAAAGAGCTAATAATGAGCAATCAGACACCTGACCTCAAGATTGCTTGTGAATTGTGAATCAGTTATTGTTATCAGGTGTCTTCTAATTCATGAGTAGTCTTTTTTTTTTCCCCTAAAGTTAGTTTATAAGTCAGATGTTTGGGATCTGAAGTAAATTTTCCACAGGGGGAAATATAAATAATAATTAATTTCCTAAACTGTCTAATTTAACTTCTAATCTGCCTGTATGCATTACCTAACTGACATTTATAATAGTTTTTCCCCCAAGTGTTCACTTCCCACTAGAATAATAAAAGTGGAGTATTATTACATGGTACATGATTTGATACCTTTACAAGTTTTAATAGTTAAGTATTAATGTGTTTTAGAAAATGTAGCTGCTACCGTAAACAGTTGACTTTATAAAGTATCATTGCTTAGAATGAGACTAGGTAAAACAAAACGGGTCAATGCAAGTCGACTTACAGAAAAATGTCAGGTAAATAAGTGGACAAACATGGCAGTAGTTCTGAAGCTGATTTGTGAAACCGATTACAGGTGTTTCATTTGTGGAACATGCCTTCAGAGTTTCGATTAAGAATGCCAGGAACTTATTTCTCTCCCCTATGCCTCCTGCCTCCTTCCTTCTCACTCCCAGTTCCTTCTGTCTCTGACTCCTATCCCCTTTCCTTTTCTGATTTGGCAGGAATAAGAACTCCAGAAAGGTGGGAAGATGGCAGGAAGGAAATGGGATGAGATAGGTCTTGGAATGATAAAATAGCTCAGCCTCGAGGGTTAGAGAAGTCTTCCAATGATATCTAAACTGAGACCTCAAAGAGGAGTTTCTCAGGTGGGGTTAAAGCAGTGTGAGGAGCGTACTAAACTGGGCAACATACTGTGTGCAACTCTGAAATCATGGCAAAGTAATTTTGAGACAATTGCAGCTTGGTAAAACTGGAGTTTGGATTGAGAGAGACGGAGCTGGAAAGTTAGCAAAGGTCAGAAAGGATTTTTTATTTCTTACTTGAGAAACAGTGGTAAACAACTTAAGTTTGTTTCTTTGTTAAGCAGAGGAGTGACTTTATATAGAATGAAAATTGGTTTGAGGTGGGAGGGTGTATGGCCAGGCCACTCCAGGTGGCTGTTCTCTTGCTCTCTGTACCTCCCCTGTCCTGATCAGTGCCTACTTGACTCGTATGGACCCACTTGACTGACTTTCCTACTACTCGCCCCAGGCCCCAGCTGGTGATTGTTCTTATCAAAGGGGCGGGGAGGGGCGTGCCCCTCTGCCGGTTTCCCTGGTAACTAATGAGCCCACCTGAAGTCAATTTTCCTACAACTGGTAATCTCCCCTTCCGCCGGGGAGTGAAGACTGCCGCCACGTCCTGCCTGCCGTCCGCTACGCACGCTGGGGTGTCGCTCCAGGACCTTGCTTCCCACAGGTCAGCTCCCCCGTCCGTTAAACCACTGTTGTCTCGGTCGCCGACTCCGGGCTC
Organism: Phocoena phocoena; assembly: GCF_963924675.1. NCBI lineage: Eukaryota > Metazoa > Chordata > Mammalia > Artiodactyla > Phocoenidae > Phocoena > Phocoena phocoena. Next base: position 27,459,176 of record NC_089240.1, on the reverse strand, counting down.
TTTCTTCCGTCTTGAAGGTGGGCAAGTACAGGCCTTGTAGGCCTGTGGGGTGCAGCCCAACAGAGGAGCATGAATTCTAAGGCAAAAATATCTTTCACTAGAGTATTAACGCAATCCAGACAGGACACAGTGGTGTGTAAGTGGTAGATACGAATTGATTCCAGAGTTGGTTTGTTGTTGTTGTCGTTTTTGAAGCTAGACTTTGCCATATTTAATGATGGATTAGTGTTGTACCCAGGGTTTAATTTATAGAGGTGACTGAGTGACAACAAAAGAAGTTTTATTATTCACAATTCCCAAAGAAGGGAACATACAACACGATGCAGTTCTACAAGGGGAAGTACCAGAGTCGTTCAGGCGGGAGAAGAAGCAAAGGAGAAAGCATGGTTTCTCTTGTATTGTGGTTTCGCTGAGAAGGAATGGGTGAGGCAGGGTAGGCAAGTTTAAGCAAGTTTAGTATTGGATGGCTTGAGTAATTTCAGCAGGCTCTAAGATACAGGGGTGGTCTCTACTTGTCCGGTACCTGGCCCTGGCAATATTGGCTTGTTGTGTGGAAGTGAGCTAAAGGAGGTGGGTGGGGATATGGGCTTTGCACTGGTTGGTTTGCGTGTTGAAGGCAGCCTCACCGGGGAGTCGTTTGCTTCTCTTGGAATTAGCTAGGCCTGGGAGGGGCAGTCTCTCCCTGGCCAGCGAGGCCCCCAAGATGTCAAAGGGTCATAAAATATAGAAAATTCTAAAACATGACTGATAAAGGGATAGATGTTATGTATAATTTAGGACTGGTTCTCAACATTAGCTCCATTTGAATCACTTGGAAGACTTCTTGACATGCAGGTGACCGAGTCTCGCCCTGCAAGTTTCTGATTCTAGAGGTCTGGGAAGGGCACAGAGAATTTTTTTTTAACATCTTTATTGGAATATAATGCTTTACAATGGTGTGTTAGTTTCTGCTTTATAAGAAAGTGAATCAGTTATACGTATACATGTGTTCCCATATCTCTTCCCTCTTGAGCCTCCCTCCCTCCCACCCTCCCTATCCCACCCTTCTAGGTGGTCACAAAGCACCGAGCTGATCTCCCCCGTGCTATGCGGCTGCTTCCCACCTGCTATCTATTTTACATTTGGTAGTGTATATGGGGCACAGAGAATTTGCTCTTCTAAAAAGTTCTCCTGCTGCCGCTGCAGCTGGCGAAAGACCACACTTTAAGAACACTGATTAGGATACGTACAGTTTGGACAGTATCTCAAAGGAAAATAATTTCAGGGAATCTTCTTGGGCAATTGGCTATGTGGCTCTGAAATTCAGGGTAGAATATTAAGCTAGAAATAAAGACTTGGGGGATCATCTGCACCAAAATGATAACTGAAATTTTGGGAGTATATGGGGGGAGGTCTGTGTACATAGAAAAGCAGAAAACCCCAAGCCTCACTGACCCTTGAACGTAGAGGAGTGAGAAGAGCCCACAGAGGAGACGCAGAGAACTTCAGAAGGGCCTTAGGAAGCTGAGGAGGGAAGGCACTCCCTGCCAAAATGAGAGGCACTTGTGAATGGTTTGACTGATGTTACCAGCATGCGTTAACTGCTCCATAATCATTTCTCTTAATTATAGTTCTAAATACATGTTTTAATAAACAACTAATCAACTGAGTTTTTAAAATAAAAAAAAGTTAAATGTGTTAATTAGAATTTAAAATAGTCACCTTAGGTTGTGGAAGTATTCCTGGGATTCTGTTGCCATTTAAACTGTTTTGGTACTCTTTGGGCATTGGGAGTGGATTATTTTCACTGTTGTGATTTCTTCTTTTTTTAATGTCCTCAGAGGTATCAGTTTTTTATATTTTGAAGGTGGGTTTGATTTTTTTTCTTTCACTTTTTTTTTACATCTTTATTGGAGTATAATTGCTTTACAATGGTGTGTTAGTTTCTGCTTTATAACAAAGTGAATCAGTTATACATATACATATATCCCCATATCTTCCCTCTTGCGTCTCCCTCCCTCCCTCCCACCCTCCCTATCCCACCCTTCTAGGTGGTCACAAAACACAGAGGTGATCTCCCTGTGCTATGCGGCTGCTTCCCACTAGCTGTCTATTTTATGTTTGGTAGTGTATGTAGGTCCATGCCACTCTCTCACTTTGTCACAGCTTACCCTTCCCCCTCCCCATATCCTCAAGTCCATTCTCTAGTAGGTCTGTGTCTTTATTCCCATCTAACCCCTAGGTTCTTCATGACCTTTTTTTTTTCCCCTTAGATTCCGTATATATGTGTTAGCATACGGTATTTGTCTTTCTCTTTCTGACTTACTTCACTCTGTATGACAGACTCTAGGTCTATCCACCTCATTACAAGTAGCTCAATTTTGTTTCTTTTTATGGCTGAGTAATATTCCATTGTATATATGTGCCACAGTGTCCATCATCGGATGAATGGATAAAGATGATGTGGGTTTGATTTTTTTTTGTCAGTCTTAAAAGCCTCTAATAGTTTATAAAATAAAGAAATGATAAACCTAGATGCAATCAGTTTTTAAAATAAAAAGAAGTAGATACCTACGAAAATTTCTTATATTGGAAACTGTCTTTGAAGACAGTTTCAAAAGAGGAGTTTAATTCCTAAGGTGTAACATTACTCGCTACATTAATAGACAGCGTTCATTTGAAGGAATATGTTCTTGGTCACCTTGTTTTCACAGTCTTCTTACCGGATAGTCATCTCATAGATGCATGTACAGATATAAATTTCTCAGAATGGCTCTGAGAAATACCTTGACTTAAACTTTCTTGATTCTGAGATTCACGATACGTGGGTGCTGTATGGTGGCAATTTCCCCGAACTAGTCTGCTATCAAGAATGTAGACAGGAATAGTCAGGGGAAGGTTTTCAGAGGGTAACATTTTCATGTAAAGCACTTTCCTCATGTTGGAAATCAGTTTACTAAATGCAGGGTGTTACCTTCTCTTTATAAGAAGCCTTTCATATTAATGTAAATGCATATGGCAGTTGTGTCAGAAATGAATTGCCTCTCGAACTAGCACATAGAAAGAAGAATTCTGAGATTTGGCATATACATAGCTTTTTAAAATGTACTGTTTCAAATATGGTATGCTGTTTCAGGTTCTCTTCAGTCATTTTCAGGGACTTTTTAACCTTTTATTCCTTTGTATATGTATTTTATCTACTCCACGTCCTGAGATTCCTTTAGCTCTGGAATTCTACCTTTTTTGATGAACAGAAAACTTGGTTTTATTCATTTCCCCTGACATAGTTGTGTTTCAGATATATCAGTTATAGGCTATAGTAAATCCATTATTTTAGGGTAGACTTGAACATGCATCGAACCTACTTGAGGACTTGTTAAAACACAGATTGAAGCGTCCCCTTCCTAGAAATTTTCTCTATTGACTTTTGCCACTGAAGACATTTAAGTGGAGAAACAGAAAAAGGTATAACCAATTAGGTTTGGGTGGAGCCTGAGAACTTATACAAATTCCCAGGGAATACTATTGTTGCTGGTGGAGAACCACACTTGGTAAACCACTAATTAAAATATCATTTTAAAATTTAGGCCAGCAAAGTCTCCTACCTAATGAGACTTAAGTTATTTTGGTTGAATTTGGTCAGTAGTTTCTTGTAGGCTGAATTAGCACCAGCAGAGCTGAGGTTCAATGTGTATTCCTAGCAGTCGTAAGGGATACTTTGGAAATAGCTGAGATTGGTTTTGGAGGTGGGGATGAGTAGGGAGAAAGAAATTTTTTTTTAAACCAAACATTAAGTTGTTCACTGGGTGAGGAAAGAGACAGGGAGTAACTAGAAATTTCTTAGACTGGTTCAGCAAAGCAGGTCCCTTAGAGTCACAAAGGAGAGACATACAAATGCCTTAGAAGGGGTGGTTGCCTCAAATGGCACACAAGAGACTTTAAGGATTCATGAGCTCCCCTTCAGACATGATTTATGCCATTCTTCATTCATGCTACTTTTTATTTATTTATTTACTTTTGGCTGCGTTGGGTCTTCGCTGCTGCGCGCGGGCTTTCTCTAGTTGCGGTGAGCGGGGGCTACTCTTCATTGCGGTGCGCAGGCTTCTCATTGAGGTGGCTTCTCTTGTTGCGGAGCACGGGCTCTAGGCGCATGGGCTTCAGTAGCTGTGGCTCAAAGGCTCTAGAGCGCAGGCTCAGTAGTTGTGGTGCACGGGCTTGGGCTTAGTTGCTCCACGGCATGTGGGATCTTCCCAGACCAGGGCTGGAACCCTTGTCTCCTGCATTGGCAGGCGGATTCTTAACCACTGTGCTACCAGGGAAGCCCCGTGCTACTTCTGTTTGAGTATCTATACTCTCCCAGCCTTGTGCTTGGCTGACAGGGGTCTCGTCCTCTGCAGTTTACGTTCTCATTGGGAAAAGAGCTGATAAATTTGTGGTTTATGTTTGTTTTTAAAAAATCACTCTGGCTGCCGTGAGGATAATAAGATACGGAAGGTGCAGGAGTACAGTTGATGCCCTATTCTACATTCCATCCCCTCAGAGCTTTGTTCTGTCAGAGAGCCCCTTCTTTCCTAACTTTTGAGTCACCTGCCTTCTGGTCCTTTGCTGTCAGTTTACCCTTTGCTACCCTTCATCTTGATAAACAAATACACTTATCAACCTCACCCCCGCTCCTCTCCCACCCCCTTCCAGTCTTACTTCTCTCTCCTTCATTTCATGGCCAATCTTTGTGAAAGAGTAGCACGACTGGCTCACTCCCCTTCTTTGCCCACTCTTCACTTTTCAGTCCACGTTATCGGGCTGTTACTTCTGTATGCCAGGCAAACTGCTTTCATTAAGAAAACCAATGTCCCATCCCTTGCCAAATTGCCTGACTCAACTGCTCTGTGTAATTCTTACCTTCTTTAGTTCCTTGACCTCCTCTTACCCAGGTTTTCGACCTATCTGCCAGTCTCTCTACCAGGTGATTTAGCCTCTGCCTCTTCCATAAGTATGAATGCTCCCCAGATCCCATCCTGAGCCCTTCTTCACTTTACATCCCACACCCCTTCCACGATCTCATCTTCATCCATTTAGCGCCTATAAGCAGATGACTCACAAATCATTATCTGCTTCCTGTATCTTTCTCTTGACCATTCCATATTTATTTCTGCAACTTCTCAATGAATTTTTATGTTTAGGCCACAGGACTGATAAGCACAGGGAGGATGTACTGGCTAGTGTCTGCTCTGATTGGTTGGGCCTTTGTTATAGCAGATATTAAATATTTTGAGCCTTACCCTGGTCCACAATTATTTCAAAATTAGCATGTCCCAAACTGAAATTCCCAACAGATCTGGATATTTGCTTCTATTCCCTATTCTAGAAAACGGCACCACTGTTTACCCAGTTTTCTAGGGCAGAAGCCTTTGGGTCCAGGCAGACTTCTCTCTTTTATACACACTTCTACACCGACATGAAATATTACTAATTCTACCTCCTAAAAACTCTCTTAAAACAGACTTCTGTCTATGACTGTCCCTCATTTCAGGTCATTATCACTGTGGAGTAAAGCACGTGTGTCTGATTCAAATCCTGAAGCCTCAGGCAAATTTCTTGTTCTCTTCTAGCCTCTGTTTCCTCATAAAATTTCTACTCCTTTGGCTCTCTGGAAGATTAAATGAGATTATTCACTTGTCGATTTTTGCTTATGTTACCTGTGCTTGTAGTGTCACATCCATGAAATCATTGCCAAACCAGTGTCATGAAGCTTTCCCCCGTGTTTTCTTCTAGGAGTTTTACGGTTTCAGGTCTTACATTTACCTCTTTAATCCATTTCAAGTTGCTTTTCTTGTGTAGTGTTAGGTAAGGGTCCAGTTTCATTCTTTTGTATGTGATTGTCCAGTTTTCCCATCACCAATTATTAAAGACACCATCCTTTTCCCATTGTGTATCCTTGGCACCCTTGTGGAAGATTGATATGCATTTATTTCTGGACTCTCTGTTCCATTGGCCTATATGTCTGTCTTTATTCTAGTGCCATGCCATACTGTTTTAATTACTGTAGCTTTGTAATATATTTTGAAATCAGGACATGAGATGCCCCCAACTTTATTCACCTTTTTCAAGATTTCTTTTTAACTATTCAGGGCATTTTGTAGTTTCATATGAATTTTAGATTTTTTTTCAACTGTTGTAAAAAAAAAAAAATGCCACTGGGATTTTTTTTTTTTTTTTTTGCGGTACGCAGGCCTCTCACTGCTGTGGCCTCTCCCGTTGCGGAGCACAGGCTCCGGACGCACAGGCTCAGCGGCCATGGCTCACAGGCCCAGCCGCTCCGCGGCATGTGGGATCTTCCCGGACCGGGGCACGAACCCGTGTCCCCTGCATCGGCAGGCGGACTCTCAACCACTGCGCCACCACGGAAGCCCACCACTGGGATTTTGATAGAGATTACATTGAATCTGTAGATTGCTTTGGGCAGTATGGACATTTTAACAATATCAAGTCTTCCAGTCCAGGAACATGGCATTTTTTTCATTTGTTTGTGTATTCTTTTATTTCTTTCATTAACGTTTTGTTGTTTTCAGTGTACAAGTCCTTCACTTCCTCAGTTAAGTTATGCCTAAGTGTTTTATCCTTTTGGTGGCTTTCATAAATGGAAATGTTTTCCAGATTTCCTTTTTAGATTGTTATTAGTGTATAAAATGCAACTGATTTTTGTGTGTTGATTTTGTATCCTACAGTTTTACTGAGATTACCACCTAGTCAGATACATAAAATGAAGTCAGTAAAGAATAGTCAGTATGATTGTTGTTGATGATGTTACTGCTGTTAGTTTCATGTAGAAAACTGCAGTAGCCTCTTAACTGGTCTTTCTGCATCTAGTTTCAGTTCCTCAGCCAGAGTCATCTTTTAACATGAAGGCTGACCCTGTTCCCTCCATATCCATGTTTAAAACTCTTCTGTACCTTTAAGATAAACTCACACATTCTTGGAGTAGCATTCAAGGTCATTCATGATCTAGTTTCTCCCAGGCCCCATTTCCTTGACTCCCCATGAGGGAGATATATAGCCAAAAAATCAAAGACACTACTCACCTTATATCTCCATACTTCTGTCTGCTGGGAGGACCTTCCACCTAACCTCACCACCTCAGCCCAAATAATTCTTCAAAATGATCTCAAACTCCAGAATAGACTTCTGGTCCACAGGGGGTCCCAGATCTCTCAGTCAGGAAGTCATACAGGAAAAGCACACCTCCCGAAGCTGTTGTTGAAATATTTCAAAGTAAAATGGTTAATAATCATATTTACAGACGAGGACATGGCAACAAAATGGTGGCACTTGTATAAAAATTACGAAAGGATATAAGATTTTCAACTCAGTATTCATTTTTCTAACATTTTAATATAAAAATGTTTAATCATACCCCAAAATTAAAAGAATTTTACAGTGAGCATCTGTATAGCCACCACCTATATTTTGCGATTAACATTTTACCATTCTTGCTTTATAGTATATCCGTCCATCTGTCCATCCCTCTTTATATGATTAATTTTTAATTTTCTAAAGTTGTCTTTTAAAAATAATGGGTGTTTCTACCATGGTAGAGCAAAATAAAATTGTTATTGTTAAAACAATATAAATTGTAGTGCTTTCTAATTCAATCCATCAAAGAGTCCATTAAAAATAGTACCAGCGAGTATAAAACATGTTTTCTTAATACTCCAATGTACATGATTAGATGTAGACCATTAAAAAGAATTGTTATAATTAATGGGTCTGGGTTTGCCAATATAGAAAAAGCCTGAAGTTTTCTATTCCAATGGAATGTTTTGTGAGGACGAGGTTTTCTGCATCTTTATAAAGTTTAACTTTGATCTATGTTTTGTTAAGGCACCATGGGTTAAGGGGCACTATGACATGTGCTAAATAGACATGGCAGTTTTGAAATTGGATTATTTTATTTCCTTTTACATTAAATCCCCATAATAATTTATTGATTAATTTGTATATATTACCATTTTAAAGAAAATTCTCAGACTGGCAGGTGAGAATAAAACAATTCAACTTGGCAAGCCCCCTTCAAGCCAATCAACATGTAGTCAATGTGTCCTTTTAAATCAGTAAAGCACGGCTTTCCACAAAGTCACAGCATGACTTTATATGCTGCAGTAGTGTTCTTAAAATAATGGAGAATGCAACATCTTCCATATAAAATGTGTTTTTCTGTGTTTTCATGACACTTAGTACACCGCAATGACCATATTATTCAGTTCCAGAATTAGTAGCACACCATTGTAAATGGTTCAGTTCAAATTGTGATTCCTCACTCAACAACATTCTTGAGGGTTTAGAACGTGAAAAGCATTACATTAGGCAGAAGTTCACAAACGCAGATGATCTGTGAGGATTTCCTCAATCAGCAGAGAAATATAAGGTGTGAAAGAGAGAGGGAAGGAGAAAGCAGAAATAGTGTAAGCTTGTCACCTTCCTTTCTTAGGAAGGCTTGCCCTTTATTTTGAAATTATGTCCTTCTGGCTTTATTAGTTGTTAAAATGCCCCTTCCTGTACAATATGATGGTAACTGATATTCTGGGGTTTGTTTTAATAGTTTACCTGGCAAAATTATCATTTGGCAGCTGTATTCGTTATCTATTGCCACAATAAAGCTGCATAACGGACCACCCAAAAGTCAATAGCTTAAAACAATAAGTATTTCTGTGTTTTAAAAATATTTTTATTGAAGTGTAGTTGATTTACAATGTTGTGTTAGTTTCAGGTGTACAGCACAGTGATTCAATTATATATATATATATGTGTGTATATATATATATATATATATATGCCTTTTCAGATTCTTTTCCCTTATAGGTTATTACAAAATATTGAGTTTAGTTTCCTGTGCTGTACAGTAGATCCTTGTTGGCTCTTTTATATACAGGAGTATGTATATGTTAATCCCAACCTCCTAATTTATCCCTCCCCCCACCCCCCTTTCCCCTTTGGTAACCATAAATTTGTTTTCTATTTCTGTGAGTCTCTTTCTGTTTTGTAAATAAGTTCATTTGTATCTATTTTTTAGACTCCACAGATAAACAGCATCATTTGATATTTGTCTTTCTCTGTCTGGCTTACTTCACTTAGTATGATAATCTCTAGGTCCATCCATGTTGCTACAAATGGCATCATCTCATTCTTTTTTATGGCTAAGTAGTATTCCATTGTATATGTGTACCACATCTTCTTTACGCATTCATCTGTCAGTGGACATTGAGGTTGTTTCCATGTCTTGGCTATTGTGGATAGTGCTGCTATGAACATAGGGCTGCATGTATCTTTTTGAATTATAGTATCTTTTTGAATGACATTATTCACTGAACTTTTAAAAATCAGTTCATCTTTGTTTTTTGCTTTTAACCTTAAGTAATAATACGAGTAAAACTATAGTTTGATGTGTGTTAATGTGGTTTTCTTCATAATACATGTGAAAACAAATGTTCAAGTTTAAACTGTTCATCTGTGTAGCATCACAGATCAGCTCCCTATCACTGGTGTTAGCAACTCGCATTTGGGGAAACACAGATCTAGGTGGCCTAAAGGAGCAGGAGGATGTACAAAAATGAGAATTTCTCAGAGAAAGAGGCATTTGGTCATTGGGTAAAACTTTAGACAAAGGTAGAAGAGAAAGGCAAATGATCCAGTATGGCTGTGGCATACTATTTGCATTTGTATCAAGCAGTTTGAAGTTTGCTAATCTTGACATGTCTTAATGCTGTTAGGTTGTACTTTTCCCTGGCTGAACTGTTCACCAGGACTCGCCTGTCTTCTGGTTTAAGCTTAGGTATATCACACTCCTTCTTGGAAAAATCTTCTGTGCCCCAGTTCTCCCCCAGCTAAGATTCACACTCACTCCTTTCTGTAAAAAAGCCCAAACTTCTTTGTAGTCATTTCCTCAGTCATTTTGATATCATGATAAACAGATAAGGTGACTCATGTCTGGGGGCTCCAACCTGCCCCCAGTCTTAGTTCCCTGAGGGGAACCGTATCGTGAGATACCTGTAACCCAGTCACGTGTTTTGGCACCTCCATTGGGAAGTCCTGTTTCAGAGCATTTATCAACTGTGAATTTCTTGAAGTCAGTGATTTTATCCTATTATTCCTTCTCTTCATAATTCATAATAAGATACATGGCAGGTGTCAATAATTGTTGTTTGAAATAAAATTAAGTGAATAGCAAATGACTTGTCCAAGGTCAATCATTTACATGGCTTTATTTCCCTTCCCTTTGCTACCCTGTGGCGCCAGTTGTATCTGCTGATAGGCTACATCTCTAGGCCAGATCCATTTTAGTTTCTGAATTAATCTTAGTGTCTCTGAAAGCACAACAGAAATCTAAGCTTGCTGTCTGGTGGGATCTGTACTTAAAATTCTGTGGCTTACAGACTTGGTAGTCAACATGTTAGGAATAAACCTGGAAATGGTTTGAAAGTGCCAGCATTCCTGATCTCCTGATTTCTTTTCTTCCTTTCCTCCACTGGCCTCCCTATTGTTTTAGTTATTTGGATACTATTAAACCCTTGGGAAATTTTCTTACATCTGTTCTCTAGAAGCTGTCACAAGTGGGTGGAGGTAGGATGGCACTGGGCTGTAGCGGAAAGAACGTAAAACGAAGAGTTAGAAGCCCTGAGTTCCAGTAAAAGCTCTGTAATGGGACTTAGGGCAAGTCTCTTAACTTCTCTCAGCTCCAGTCTGCTCATCTATGAAATAAGATTAATGATACCTGTCTTGCATATACTTCAAGGTCGTTTTCAGGTTCGTATGCATTCCCCCCCATACAGACTATAAACCTTAGATGCGTACAGATAACCTATAATGTTCTATAGTAACTTCTATATTTCCAGGATTTTTAAAATCAATGACCAGCATCGATCCAATCTAACATAATGAGAATGTGTTAAGTGCTAATATGTGTGGGAGTCTCTCTGCTTATTGATGTTAATGGAAGTGCGTATGGTTTACTTAAAGTAGGACAGAACTGTAATGTTATTAAGTAGTCAGTATACATTTTTAGCAGATTTATTTTTTCTGTATAAAAATAATTTTGGTTCCAAAGTAGGTATACAACTTTAATTTTGATTAATTTACCCATGAAATTTATGACAACATCAAAAGATGTTCTTTTAAGTATAAGTTCTCTAACATTGAAACTAATCTGCCTAAACTAACCATGTGGTTGGAAAGTTCATTGGTATCATAGAACTAAAATAGTGGCTTTTGAAACCTCTCAGTTTCATTTTTCTTTGTTTTATGAATGTATTGTGATATTTCTGGGTATATATGAAGCATACTGATAAAAAATTAAAGAGTAATGTATTCTGTAAACCCCTCACTTAACCACTATTCTCTTCTCCAGCCACATAGAAACCTTTCCTCTTCTTCCCTAGGTTGATTTCCTTTCTTTAACCTTTTCAGTTCTAAGCCCAGAAAAATTGCTGTGGTTCTCTGAGAGACCACACAAAATAAGTATTGTCCAATGCTAACACTTTGAAATATGATATTGTAATTACCTACCAAGCGAACATTAATCACTACTAGATTAGAATGGAATTACCTGTTATAGTCACATTAATAGCAAATGAGCTTTCTCTGATGGATGTTGTTATAATGAATACAAAAGGAATTAATAATGATCTGGCACTCACCAAAAGTGGCATAGTCATTAAGGGCATACCATCAAAAGGCAAGTAATACTTTACAATAAGCGAGTATTAATTAAAGTAAAATCACAATGAACTCCTGTTGAATTACTTACATCCGTATTACTAAGATATTAGACTATTGAGATTAATGGGATTGAAGTATAGTTTATAAAAATTAATAATGACTAACCATTTAAGAAAGCACAGACTTTTGTGTTAGTTAATTGATCAGAATATTCTTATAATTTTGCTATATCGAATATTTTTAGAACAATTTAGAATGATACTAAAATAGCTATAAAACACGTTTGTCTGATATGAGAGTTAGCATTTAAACTAGATTAAAATAATTATGTCTTCAAGAGAGTACATGTGAAAACTGGCAAAATCTAAATGAGGTCTGTATTTGAGCTAATAGCTTTGTACCAGTGTCAATTTCCTGGCTTCGTAATGTACTGTGGTTAAGATACTACCATTGGGAGAACCTGGATGAAGGGTGTATATGGGGACTCCCTGTACTATATTTGCAGTTTCTTGTGACTCTTAAACCATTTCAAAGTAAAAGTTATTTTAAATAAAACTAAATATATATTTTAAGAAAATGTTTTCTCTATAACCAGTGGCTAATTGCTCAGTCTAAAAGAATATGTAGACGTGGTTGGGAACTGCTAAATCAATTACATTTCTGATCTGGACTTAAGAGATGACTCTTGAATTAGTAAGTGAATAGGTGTGCCAACATATGTTATGGAATATATAAATGTATAAGATAAAATGATAGAAGCTAATTATTTATTGGCACGTCGCAATGGGTCCATTTAACACTGTGTAGGAAGCTACTGTAATTATAAAAATGAACACAGCCAAACAGCCAAGTAAATTAACTGAAGTTTAAACGTGTACTTGAAATTTGAAAGGCCTTACGGTGAGCTTTGCATTCATCTTCACATGAGGCAGACACATTTTGTTTAGATTTTAGTGTTTCACATTATATGGTACAGTATCAAAGAAAACCTCTAAAATATGCACTCGATATCCTGATGTGCCCTCCCTTCCAAAATGGTGGCACCACAGTGAATACAGCCTTCAGAGTTAATAACATTTAAGAACAGACCCAGCAGTTGTACCAGCATGATTGAGCTCCTGCTGTGACGATGATTATTTTTATTTTATTAATTTTACAATTAAATTGCAGAGTTAAACCCAGCCATATTTCAAGCCGTGGATTTTTTCAGCTATCTCAATACTTCATAGATAACTTCAAACGTTCATTAACAGTGAAAGCAGACAGCCTGGATATTATTTCTGTAGCACTAATTTTGTGTGAGAAAAGAACCAAAAAAACCCTAAATCTCATAGAAGTTCCATAAACTAGTTTTGTTATATATGTAAAGAAGAAAATAGATTAAAAGAGCAGAGCGTATTTGAAAAGGAGCTGCATCAAAAGCCGAATCCACTACATGGTCATCCAGAAGTTACTGAAGCACCATGTGTATATAGCACCACCAGGCATTTGAAAGGCGGCGGCAGGTAGAAAATCTCTCTAGCCCTCGGCAATCTTTCATTTTAATAGTGTAAATTTAGCAACTGTAGATCGACTTGTTAACATATATCTTATTTATCTTGATGCTGAATGTATATGTTGTGATTGTGTGGGAACTATGAACTATGCCACACGTCATTTCAACGGGGAATTCCTATAGAGAAGTTGAGATTCGTAAAAGATTCAGAGAAATGCACCTTTGCTAATAAAATCATAGTTTTCTTTTGTCCCCTGGAAGTGAACTGGAGTTAATTTTATTTCTGTTACGGCCAAATATGTTGTGCGATTTGCTAAAGACTGAGAAGAGGAGAGAGGTTAAATAGAAGATTGTAAGTTAACAGACCACTTTATGATTAAAAGAAGAAAAAAGTACAGTGGCTAAATTCCCAAAGAAGCCATTCCCCTTTGGCTTGGCGCATCTCACCTTATTGGTTAAGTCAACTAGTGGCCATCTGGGCACCTCTTCTGGCTCTGCCCCCATGTAGCTGAGTATTCACAGAAAAATAACCTAGCTTTGCAGAACATGAGATTCCTTGCTGATAGACTTAGGATTTCTAAGTTCTCTTTTAGGTCCACATTTCTATGTTTCACTCAAAGACCATCCTTTGCACTGGAATTGTCCTGCATTGGAGCATGCATAGTGATGAAAGTGTAATTCGGTGTCTGGACACTGGTTATGCTACTGGCAGAAAATCACAGTGTAATCTTCCTACAAGCCCCTTAACTTCTCTAGGCCTAGTTTCTAAAATGGGGATAGGAATAAAGGTTAATATTGTGAAGATTAAATGAGGTAACTTATATAAAACACTCAACACAGTTCCCTGCATATTTTGAACGCTTTGTATGGGTCAGTAGCTTCATTTTATTATTATCATCATTATTGTTAATAATAATGAGCCCTGGTTGTTAGGATAGTTGCTTCTGTTCTCTGGTCTCATAGTCAAAATGGGTTGAAAGGACTTTTATCTCTTATTTCTGGTGGTGCATTGTAAATACGTACAGTAATGTGCCTCATTTGTATATGGTCTTTTACAGCTTACAAAGCGCTCATTTATGTTATCTTACTAAAATTTCCAAAGTGAGTGTTAAAAAGCCAGAATTTACAAGAGTACAACTCAGAGAAGAAGTAAATATTTTGCTCAGTGGATTTTTCGGTTTAGCTGACTGAAATCTTGTCATGTCTCATATCATCTGTCTTTTAATGATAAGGACACTAGCCAGAGTACAACCTTGTATGTACATATTCAGCCTGAGAAAGATCCAGAGGTACAAAACTGGGATAATCCAGATTCTCCAGTGGAAGATATAGCATATATAGTAAAATTTCCAGGAGGTCCATAAGCAGTATATTAAAATATTAGCTTGAAGCATATATTGCCAATATTTGAATGTTTTAGACAAAAGTAGCAGGATATTTTTTGCAAGTTTCAACCTAATAGTTAAAAGAAATTTATGTCACTTAAAGTTACAAATTATTTCCAAATATTTTGCTGCAAAAAGTAATGAGGAAAAGAAATATTTCTAGTAAATTACACCTGGGAAATTCAAGATCATAAAAAAATTCGAATGCAAATATAGAGTAGTACTTATTGCATCCTCCAGTGGCCAAATTTATGTTTTTAAATTAAAAAAAATTTTTTTGTCCAGTGGCCAAATTTAAATGATCATCATTAAATGCCACCCCCTCCATCACTTCACCCATTTGGCAGTTGGCCAGATTTCTTACTAACATATTTTTCTTTTCATGGATCACTTACAGGGATTTCTGGTTAGAAATGGTGGATTCTGAAACTTCACTAAAATGAGAATAAGGCAATTAAAATGATGTTTACCTACAAGGAGAAAGAATATGAGAATAGAAACAGTAAAATGTGAGAGATGACAGATTTTTTTTAGTATGTAGAGGGAATGGGGAAATTAGCATCTCTGGGAAAACTAAATACCAAGTACCTAGAACTTAGAAAATCCTAGCAATTGAAGGCTCCAGCTAGTACAGAAGGCAGGGATGAGCACAGAGCTGAAAGTGTGTCTAAGAAGCAATTAGATCCCCAAGCCTCTCAGCCCTCTCCATGGAATTAAAATTAGTGCCTCTTCCCTGCCCAACCAGGAGACTGGAGTTTTGTTCCCCAGAGAAATTACATTAGAACAGCTCAACACCTGGGGACATCAGGTAGAGAAGAAGGCAGGAGAGAGTGTCCACAATGAAAATAGAATTAAAAGAAACTAAATATACTGAATAAGATCACCCATTTTCCCCAAGGTTCAGGTTCTGATTAGCTCCAGGAGTACCACCAGCAAATATGTACTCCCAGACAGGGGATTAGATGTTTTTCTCCAGAGAAACTCAGTGGCTTAGGGAAAAGACCTATTGATCCTCTTATTGGGGGGTATCTGCCCATGCTCACGGGATGAAATTCACCTGTCAACAAGCCCTATAAACAAACCTTATGATTAATTTTAGTGCCTATATCCTAAATATGAATAGGAAACAAAGGACCACATGACATTTGAGGAAATGAGTCCAAAATACATACACAGAGGAAAAGAAAGAACTACTGGAAAAATAGATACCTAATATCCCTAGAGAGATAAGAGAAAACACTAGATCCTTGAAAGAAAAAGAAGATTTTATTAAAAAGAAAAATTCAAAGAAAAAGGATGTGCTTCTGGAAAATTACAGTAGCCAAGATATAAAATTAAATTTAAAATGGAAGGTAAATCTCTAAGAGCACTAATAAAATAAAGACTAAGAAATGAATAATGGAAAAGACAAGATGGTAAAATTAAAGGATCAATCTAAGAAATCCCAACATCTTTCTAAAGGAGTTTTGGGGAAAATATAGGGAAGAATTGATCAAAATATACATATATAAGAACATTTTCCAGAAATGAAGGACATGAGTTTTAAGATTGAAAGTGTCCTTCAAGTTCCCAGCACAGTTTAAAAAAAAAAAAAGGCTCACATCAAAACATATCATGTGGGCTTCCCTGGTGGCGCAGTGGTTGAGAGTCCGCCTGCCGATGCAGGGGACACGGGTTCGTGCCCCGGTCCGGGAAGACCCCACATGCCGCGGAGCGGCTGGGCCCGTGAGCCATGGCCGCTGAGCCTGCGCGTCCGGAGCCTGCGCTCCGCAACGGGAGAGGCCACAACAGTGAGAGGCCGGCGTACCGCAAGAAAACCCCCCAAACATATCATGTGACATTTCAGAATAGCAATAATATTCTAAAACCTTACCGGGGGTGGGGGGGGCGGAGATTGAATGAGTGAGTGAGAAAAAGAGAATTGACAGAGAGAAGCTGTATCATTAATTAAGGATAGAAAATCAGAATGTCATCAGACCTCTTAACAGCAACATTTGAAGACAGAAGCTAAAGAATCCATATCTTTAGAATTCTGAGGGAACACAATGTTCAACTTAGAGTTAATAAAGATATAGTCAAGCATTCAGGATATCAAAAATTTACTTTACAAGTACCCTTCCTCAGGAAGCTATTAGAAGGCAAACTCCATGAAAATTCAAGAATTAAACAATGACGAGGAAACACGGAGTCTAGGATTCAAGACAGGAGAGAGATGATGGGAGGGCCAAGGATTACAGTTGTGCTGCAGGCCTAAAGAACATTCTATTTCTGACAGTATTAGAGGCAAAACTTCTTATGTAAACCAATAAGAAATGCTGGATGAAATATAACACATATCCATTTAAAGCTGAGCTGAGCTCAATAGAGTGTATGCAATGATTAATAAAAATGGAGACAAAATCTTAACTTGGTGGGTTTTGCTGATAAACAAGAAGCTCAGGTTCTAATTAAGCCTCTCAGGCATAGGAGGAAGGACTAGGTTTGGTTGAATTAGAACTGAGATCCCCGTAAGAGACCAAAGTCCTTAAAGAGCTATACCCTTAGTGAAAGAGCAACCTGGGAAAACTATCTACGAGCAAGAGGAGATGGCAAGGAATCTTGTCCAACTCTGCCTTGGTTCTGAGTAGGGAAAATGTCTACTTGGAGAAAGTTGAAAAAACTTCTCTCACATGTTTGGTGTCTGAATTAATACTATCTTTGGGGTTCTACAAACTCTCAGATTCAGAAGTATTCTTTATTAGCACCCTGAGAATCAAACACTTTCTGAAGGGACACACCTTCAACTAAGGCCATGCAGGGTTTCCATAGTTAATACCTTATCAGACATGAATTCACAATCTAAAATTGTAAAACATGCATGGAAATGTTATGAACAAGAATCATCTGGGGAGAGGGGACTAGATTCTCCAATTTTTTTTTTTTTTGTGGTACGCAGGCCTCTCACTGTTGTGGCCTCTCCCGTTGCGGAGCGCAGGCTCTGGACGCGCAGGCTCAGCAGCCATGGCTCACGGGCCCAGCCGCTCCGCGGCATGTGGGATCTTCCCGGACTGGGGCACGAACCCGTGTCCCCTGCATCGGCAGGCGGACTCTCAACCACTGCGCCACCAGGGAAGCCTTCCAATATTTTGAGGTAATGGAATGATCAAAATCAAAAATTAAATGAGCATGTTTAAAAAGGTTAAAGATATAAAAGAGTCAAAACCTTGAGAAAGCAACAAGGTACTATAAAGAAAAAGAACAGACAGATTTTTTTAAGTACCTAATTTGCCTTCTATATATTAAATATATAATCAATGTAATAAAAAAAGCTGGGCATTTTAAACAAAAACTTAAGAAAAATCTGAAAAGAATTAGTGAACTGGAAGATTATCCAAAGAAATTACTTGAAACAGAATAGAGAGGGGGAGATACTAAAGAAAATTTAAGACATATGGAAGATGGCATATGTATAGCATATATCTAATGGGAATTTTGAAAGAATAAACTGGGGGAGGCAATATTCAAACAGCTAAGGGTGAAAATTTTCCAGAAATGCTGAAAGATATGAATCCTCAGATTTTAGAAGCCAAGATATCCCAATTAGGATAAATTTAGAGAAAATTCCTCCTAGACACACTGCAATGAAATGGCCAAACATTAAGGACAGTGAGATCTTTAGAACACCCAGGGAAAGAAAAGATTGCTTGCAAAGGAAAAATAGCAGACTTGTCAATGGTGGCAAAAAAAAAATGTCAGAAGAATGTAGACTCAAACATCTACATGGACTGTTGTACCCTACTGAATTATTATTTAATAACTGGGATAAAATTGACCTTTAAAAAAAAAACAACCAGTCAAAATTTTAGCAAAAGGGTAGAGGGCTCTCAGAAGAACTTTTTGATGGAGACTGGGGAATGGAAGGGAGAATGGAACAATTCGAATAATTGCTGTGTTTGTGCATGAAAAACCACCATTAGAGTGGCTTTAAATTCTGTAAAATTGATTGGGAGGACATACATATGTGGACATTTAAAACTAAGCAAACAAAAAAATAAGTTGTTCCAGGTAGGAAAAGTAAAAAATCAGTTATACAGAAGTAAAGTTATACAAAAAAGAAAATATAATAATGGTATAAAATATTTGACTCAACCATGGACAGTATTAGTCACAATAAGGTAAACCCTAAGTATTGATTTCTTAAAACTTTTTTGTTTTGGAATAAACATTCACAGGAAGCAAGAATAATACCGAGAGGTCCCCGTACCCTTCACCCACTCCCCCCCCCGAGTGATTATATTTTACTTAACTTATAGTATACTGTCAAAATCAGGAAAGTGGCATTGGTACTATGTCTCTGTGTGTATGTGTGTGTGCGTGTGTGTGTTTATGCCATTGTATCACATGTAAATTTGTGTGACCACCACAGTAATCAATATACAGGACTATATCGTCCCTACAAATATCTCCCTCAGGCTACCCATCCCCTTTGCTCCCACCATTCCCACCATCTTCCTGGAAGTCACTAATCTGCTTTCCATCTCTGTAATTTTGTCATTTTTGAATATTATATAAAGGGAGTCATAGAGTTCATGACCTTTTGGGATTACTTTTTTGACTAAGCATGATGCTCTTGAGATCCATCCAAGTCGTGTGTATCACTGTTTCGTTCCTTTTTGCTGCTGACTAGTATTCCATAGAGTGGATTACCGAATTCTGTTTAAACGTTCACCCACTGAGGGACATGATGGTTGTTTCCGGGTTTTGGCTATTACAAATCATGCTGTTATGAACATATGTATATAGATTTTTGTGTGGATGTAAATTTTCATTTGTCTGGGATAAGTGCCCAGGAATAAAATTGCTGGGCCATATGGTAAATGTGTGTTTAGTTTTTGAAGAAGCTGCCACTTTCCAGGTGGCTCTATCATTTTATATTTTATATTCCCACTGGCAATGAATCAGTGATTCAGTTTCTCTGCATCCTTGTCAGCATTGGTATTATCACTACATTTTTAAACTTTAGCTGTTCTAATAGTTGGGTATTGATCTCTCTTGATCGTCTTAATTTGCATTACACTAATGACTGGTGATGTTGAAGTTTTAAAAATTTGCTTATTTACTATCCATTTATCATCTTCAGGGAACTATTTCTTAATATATTTTGCCCATGTGTTATTTTATTTAGCTGTTGAGATTACACAGACACACACACACACACACACACACACACACACACACACGAGAAAGTAGGAATATTGGTGGATAAAAGGGTGCTAGATCCTTATTTTCCATAATGGGAATTCAATAGATAATGACTACAATTGATAAATTAAGAAATTGGATTATAAGCATAATATTTAGGCGTATGGCTGTAAATACCAGAAAAGAATAGCTAGAAGAGTTTGGAATAAAGGAAAACTCAGGTAGAAAGGGTGTGCTATTTTTCAATTTAAGTCTATAGTATTATTTCATGTTTTGGGACTATATGTATATACATGCAATACTTAGATAACTTTTAAAAATAAATCATAAAACATATGGTTTATTATTAAATCAAATTCTAGAATCCAAAGTCAGGATCAGAAAGTAGAGTTTATATATTGATTTCTTTTTTATTGCACTGCACAACCTATAAGATTTGTAGATCTAATTGTTGAGGCATTTTAGTCGCTAACAGTTATTTTATCTCCACTGTCAATGTCAGACATCTCTACTTAAAAGCTTCCATCTTTTTGAATTTCTTTTCTTAGTAGCACTCCTAATAATAGCTTGTATTTTCTCATACTTTCATTTTCAAACTTTATGTGCAGGGATTGCAAGGTATTAAGACTGGAGCAGAGATATGAGTTTGTGAGTTAGGACACAACCACATCAGCACTAGACAGACATCATCTTTATCAGACCATCCCCATATGTACAGATCCTAATGAAATTTCCTGAAGTCTTCTAGAGTGTTTATATCAAATCAGGAAGCAAGAGTTAGGGGTTAGGATACTGTTAGCTAATGAAATCACTGTCATGATTTTTGATGAGAAAAGAATTTATTTCTATGAACCAAGGAATATTCAGAACATATCACCACCTAATAGTACTTAAAAGAGCCATCTTATGCCTCACTCACTTCACCTAGGACCTCTAGATTGGAAGAATGTTCCCACCTGCTGAAGACTAATTGTTAAGTCATTTGAAAGTGACCCATGTGCATCTTGTCTTTGTGGAGAAAGCTCAAAAAGTAGTGGAAAGCAATCGAGAGTGGGGAACTTGCAACTCTACTGGAAGTTCCCCGGGATGGTTAATGATCCAGGGAGCGGGTGCCAAGAACAGTTACGACCTTTGTGCCCACCGTTGTGACATACAGTGGAGCTTCAACAAGCAATAGCAGCAAAAACCTAAAGGGCAGAAGGATATGGATGTTGCTCAACAAGCCTCTACTTTTTAAAATCTGAGAACACTGTGTCTTTCTCAGTCTTAAGCCATTTGTCTTGCTGTCTTTCATTCTAATTCTGTGATTTTTTGGCCACCTTCTCTTTCTCTGTGCAAATGTTTGTTAAGTACGAATGTCTTTTTTTTACCACCTTTAGGTAGACATATCCTTCTGAGTATATGTACATATTTGTGAATTGCTTCTTTTTCTTCTCTATTTTTCCATCTTTCTTTTTCTTAATATTTCTTTAAACCACGGTTTCTCTGTGTATGACTGTGTCGTTACCGTCCTTCCATTTTTTCTTTTCCTTTTAAAAATTTCTTTTCCATAATTTATCATAACATAGAAAAAAGTAAATTTATTATTTTTAGAAAGGATAAACATCGGTTTATGTCTTTCACTGATAAAAATTAAACTAAGTTTTTAGCTACATAGCCTTCCCTCCCAACATAGGTGTCTGTGCATTTGGGTATATATGAAAATCAATGACTATTAATAAAACAGAAATCCCCACCTCCGTAGTGGTTAAGAATCCACCTGCCAGTGCAGGGGACACAGGTTCGAGCCCTCGTCCGGGAAGATCCCACATCCCGCAGAGAATCTAAGCCCACGCGCCACAACTACTGAGCCTGCGCTCTAGAGCCTGGATGACACAACTACTGAAGCCCGCATGCCTAGAGCCCGTGCTCCGCAACAAGGGAAGCCACCGTAATGAGGAGCCCGTGTACCGCAACGAAGAGTAGCCCCCGCTCTCTTCAACTAGAGGAAGCCCACGTGCAGCAACGAAGACCCAATGCAGCCACGAATAATAATAAATAAAAGAAAAACGAAAAAAAGAAATCCCCATCTCTAGTCAAAACAAGAAACACAGATCTTTTCCACCTGATCTCTTAAAAAAAAATATTCCGTAGAACCCATGAGACATGAAGGGACTGAATATCTATAATTTTTTAAATTAAGGGTAAGAAGTTTCTTCTGAAGAGTTTGTAATGAAGTAGGAAACATTTCTACAACAACAGATCAAAGCAAAAGTATGTATATATATGGTTGTGGTGACATATATATATGTTGTGGTGACATGAGAAATGGATTCACTATCTGTTCTTTTAGCAGATCTCCATAAATACTATATACTGGACCTTAGCTTTAGAAAGGAATGTGTTGTTGTAAACATTGTGAAGTTGTAGAGAATTCTCTGGCAAAAACATGTACTACGATTACTCTGTGTTTTTGAAGAAGAGCAGATCCAAATATTTTGACAAGGCACAGTAAGGCTAAAAGTCCATTTGTTAAAAATAAAATGAGGGGGCTTCCCTGGTGGCGCAGTGGTTGAGAGTCCGCCTGCCGATGCAGGGGACACGGGTTCGTGCCCCGGTCCGGGAAGATCCCACATGCTGCGGAGCAGCTGGGCCTGTGAGCCATGGCCACTGAGCCTGCGTGTCCGGAGCCTGTGCTCCGCAACGGGAGAGACCACAACAGTGAGAGGCCTGCGTACCACAAAAAAATAATAATAATAATAATAAAGTTTTAAAAATTAAAAAAATAAAATGAGGGGTAAATATTCAAGACCTTGGATTTGCAATGAATTCTTAGATATGATACCAAAAGCATGAGCAACAAAAGAAAAAAAAAGATAAATTGGGTTTCATCAAAATTTTAAACTTTTGTATGTTGTTTAAAAAGTCAACGTAAAAAGACACCTTACACAATGGGCAAAAATATTTGTAAACAGTATGTTTGATAAGTATCTAGTATCCAGATTAGTTTTTTTAAAAAAAAACTCTTACAACTTAAACAAAAAACAACAAACAGGAAATGAAACCAAACAACTCAATTAAAAAATGGGCAAAGGACTTGAATAGACAGATGTCTAAAGAAGATATACTAATGACCAACAAGCACATGAAAAGATGCTCAACAACATTAGTCATTTGCAAGTCAAAACCGCAATGAGATACCACTTCACACCCACAAAGATGGCTATGATCAAAAACTAAATGCAGAGTAAGTGTTCGTATGTGGAAGAATTAGAACCCCTATACATTGCCACTAGAAACGTAAAATGGTTCAGCCGCTGTGGAAGACAGTTTGGTAGTTCCAGAAAAAGTTAAATATAGATTTAACATGACTCAGCATTTCCACTCCCAGGTACGTATATACCCAAAAGAATTGAAAACAGGTGCTCAAACAAATCCTTATATGTTAATGCTCATAGCAACAGTATTTGTAAAAGCAAAAAGTATAAGAAAACCAAATTAATGGATCCGTGGTATATCCAGTTGACCCTTGAACAGTGCAGGCATTAGTGTGCCAACCCTTCACGCTATTGAAAATCTGCAGTTCTGCATTCACAGATTCAGCTCACTGCAGATCGTGTAGTACTGTAGTATGTGTTCAGTGAAATAAAGTCGCATATAAGTGGACCCATGCAATTGAAACCCACGTTGTTCAAGGGTCCACTGTACCTGCAATAGAATATTATTCAGCCAGAAAAGGAATGAAGTACTGATATATGGATGTGCCTTGAAAACATGCTAACCAAAAGAAGACAAACATTAAAGGACATATATTCAATTTTTTTCAAGTATTCATAGTAGGTAGATCCATAAATACAAAATGTGGAGTGTTGGTTGCCAGGGGCATAGTGAGGGTGAAGTGAAGAGTAAATGCTTAATGAGTTTGAGGTTTTATTTTGGAGCGATGGAATTAGACAGAGATGGTAGTTACACAACATCATGAATGTACTAAATGTCACTTGAACTGTTTGCCTTAAAATGGTTAATTTTATGTAGTGTAAACTTCATCTAAATAAAAAAAAAAGGAGAGGTTTTTTTTTTTTTTTTTTTGTGGTACGCAGGGCTCTCACTGCTGTGGCCTCTCCCGTTGCGGAGCACAGGCTCCGGACGCGCAGGCCCAACGGCTGCGGCTCATGGGCCCAGCCGCTCCGAGGCATGTGGGATCCTCCCGGACCGGGGCACGAACCCGTGTCCACTGCACCGGCAGGCGGACTCTCAACCACTGCGCCACCAGGGAAGCCCAGGAGAGGATATTTTAAAAATAAATAAAAGAGCTCCTGTCTTGGTTTTAGCGTATTTATTTGTTCTAATTACAAGACAGTACCTGTGCTGCCTAATCTAGCATGCAGTAAGGGGTTTACTAATTCTGAATAAATAGTTATTGAGTTAACTAATCAGTATGTTTTATTCTAGAGACCCCAGAAGCAGACTCAGAGTCAAGAATTGAATGCAAACTCTGAGTCAAAGCAGACACTGAGAAAAGGGATTGACTTGGGCGGGGTATAAAATATCCATAGATACAGAGAGAGGAAGTGAGACAGTGAAGAGAAGGCATTCAGTAAAAGATGTATTATCAAGCGTCCTACTACTGGTCTAGTGGAACTTAACCCCAGGGGGGCAACTCTGGGTATATTGAAAACACGTGCTTCAGTTATCCTACCCAGTGACAAGGGAGCTGGGATATATATATACACGAACTCCTGATAGGCATTGGTTGAGGACTGCTTTCAAGGGGAAGTTATTTCCCCGGTACTTTTGGCATGCCACCTTGGCAAAAAGACACTTCTGTGGCCAGAGAAAGCCATCAGAGAAAAATAACGTGGGTCTTCACAGTTTGAAACCAGCCCAGTGTACACTGAAGTGGTGAAGATGTTTTATTTAAATACATAGATCTAAGAAAGAGCCCTATAATGGTTGCTTCATAGGCAAGAGTTTTATTTTGATAAGCCCAAGGTGTGTTGGTTAAGAGAAATGAGGGAAAGGTTGCTTCTTGTGACTGTAGCACAATTCTACTCTGATACATTTTCTTTTTATTAAACAGCGTCATCTTATGCAATTATATGAAACAGTTAAGTTATGTGTGGATCCCTTTTTAAATAAAACCACTTTCAGTAGTCCCTGAGAGTAAGTCTTAGCAGCTTGTTTTCTGGAACCCTAGTTCAAGAAGCATTTCTCTAACTCAGTAATTCTCAACCAGAGGCAATTTTATCCCTAGAGGACATATTAGAATGACTCAAGACACTTTGGGTTGTCACATTGAGGGTGGAGGCGCTACTAGCATCTAGTCGCTAAAGGCCATGGATGCTGCTCAACATTCCACAATGCACAAGACAGCTCCCCAAGACAAAGAATTACTTCGTCCAATATGTCAACAGTGCCAAGGTTGAGAAACTCTGCTCTGAAACAGCACTGTCCAGTAGAATTCTCTGTGCTGAAAATATTTTACATCAGGGCTGCCTAATACTGTCGTCGCGTGGCTGTTGAGCGCTTGAAATGTGGCTAGTGTGACCGTGTGCCAGTTATGATGAACTATCCTGAGGAAATAAATATGACTGTATCTTTACAGGCTTTGAAGTCAGAGGTCATGGTCTAGTAGTAAAGACAGGTTCTTAAAAATAACTTATCGTAAAAGAATGTGGTAAGTGTTAGAGGATGAGTAACGTGTGGAATTTGAGACGTCGGGACTCAGACAATTAACAGTTCTCTACGGCAAATTTCCACCCTTAGCTCAGAACATTGTAATGTGTAAAAGCTGTATTCTTTGCAAAAATAAAAAAAAATTTTAATCTTTTGTCGTCTGACTCATTGCTTCATTCTTATTTTACCCTGTTGTCAGAAAATACATATAAAAGACTGGAATCTGATGGGGAGTTCTGCTTTATTTAACAATACTATTGAGTTTCTCAAAATAATTTACCGAGTAAGTCTATTAAAGTATTGATTTTTTTCATAAAGGATAATACAAATGGCATGACAGTCTCTTTAACATTTTAATCGAGCTTAAAATTAGTCTTGCATTTGAAACAATCTTGCCCAGAAAAATGGTTGGAGAACTTAAAAAAAAATTAATATAAAAAGATTGATGGGCCACCTAGGCTGTGAAAACATTAAAATCTGAATCTAAAATATGGTTAGCCATTGTCACATCTTTCTTTGAAGCTTAAGTAACTCAATATTCCCCAGTAGGATACCCAGTGATTCAAAGTGACATGTATACTGTCAGCTCATTTCCCTTCCCAGTGTGGGTACGATTTGCGTCCACAGAAATCTGTGAAAAAACTTAATAGTCTTGAGTTCCAGAACCCTACCAGAAAACATCTTTGTCACCTATATAAATAAATTAACGATAACATAAGGAAAAACAAACATTAATTTACGTGGGTCTGGAAAAGACAAAAGCCAGTTTATCAATTTAGAAAAGGGGAAAAACGAGATTGGCCTCACAGCAAGCAGATAATAATGTGTTTTCTCTGTTCACTGAAAAATCATTTTTGAGGGACAAATCCTCCTTATGCAACAATTCCAAAAAATATATAAATACTACCCTTCTAAGAAGTGGAGTTTAATTCTCCCTTCCCACTTGAGCGTGACCTGGACTTGGTGACTTGCTTTCAGAAAATAAAGAAAGGGAGAAATACAGTTAACTCTTGAGCAACGTGGGTTTGAACTGCACAGGTCCACCTATATGCAGATTTTTTTCACTAAATACGTGCTATAGTACTACACAGTCCACAGTTGGTTGAATCCATGGATGTGGAATTGTGGATGCAGAGGACCAAGTGTAAAGTTATATGCAGATTTTCGACTCTACGGAGGGTTGGCACCCCTAACCCCTGCATTGTTCAAGGGTGAACTGTAATAACGACAGCAGAGAAGAAATCTGGCAGAGGCACCACCTTAACTACGTGGTCAGTTTAACGTTTGCCACTGATAGTCTTGTGGATACCATGTTCCCCCGATATAATGTGATGAAAAGGGCAATTCTGACAACCCCGGTCTAATCATGAGAAAACTTGAGCCACAACTTAAGAGACATTCTGCAGTATTCCTGACTGGTCCTCTTCAAAATTGTCAGTCATGAAAAATGAAAAACTGAGAAACTGTCAAACTAGAAGAAACCAAAAGGGCATTATGACTAAATGCAATGGGAGATCCTAGACTGGATCCTGAAACAGAAAAAGGACATTAGTGGGAAAACTGGTGAAATTTGAATAAACTCTATAGTTTTGTTAATAGTATTATACCGATGTTTGCTTAAATGTTTAGATAAATATACCATGGATATATAAGGTATTATCATTAGAAGTTGTGTATCAGGCACCTGGCAAGGTATCAGATACATAGGAACCTTTTCTAAGTGGTATAATGAATGAACAGATAGTATTTATGTTTGCGTTTTATTAGAGGCTAATTTTCAGAAAAAGGTCAAATCATGACTCCTGTAGAAATGTAAAATGAATTATGTCAAACATTTTATTAAATCGTTAATGAGAGAACCAGTAAGATGTTACAGTTGGTTCAGAGGAGTCAGAGGAACAGACGTATACGTAAACAATCAGGAATGCTGATAATTCGTAACAGATGCAATACTGGTGACTGTCTGCATGGAGGAGTCAAATACATTTGCATTTCTACAAACAAGAATCATTTGTATTACCTTCAGCACCCCGCACAAGTTGACTCCAGAGTTGCAATAGCCCAACCAAACACTAAGGTGCTTATTACCCTTAAAGAATCAGATAACTCCGAAACATTTTCTTAGGGAATATTATTCCATGGAAAAGACACACAGTAATCGTGTAACAATTTCAGAGCCTTTGATTATTTCTTTTTTGTGTAACAATTTCAGAGTCCTTGATTATTTCTTTTAACAGTTTGTATCAGGAACTTGAACCAAATTGAACCAAAAATCAAAAATAGGGAAAGTGGATATTTATTTGCACGAACTCAAACTAAAGTCAATGCAAATACTACTATTTTATTAAACTGTAAACCAGATCATAATTTAGGTTTTGTTGTTTTGTTTTCATTTTGCACAGTAGTGTGAACCAGAAAAACTACAGCTTTAAATGTTTTAGAAATTATAAAATGAAAGCAAAATCACAATATCAAAATATTTACTAAATCCAAATAGAATCTATATACTTTTAGCTTGTACCCCTGGTTTACTTTTTTTTTTTTAAATAAATTTACTTATTTATTTTTGGCTGCGTTGGGTCTTCGTTGCTGCCCACGGGCTTTCTCTAGTTGCAGCGAGCGGGGGCTGCTCTTCGTTGTGGTGCGCGGGCTTCTCGTTGCGGTGGCTTCTTTTGCTGCGGAGCACGGGCTCTAGGCGCACAGGCTTCAGTAGTTGTGGCGCACGGGCTCAGTAGTTGTGGTGCAGCGGCTTAGTTGCTCCACTGCATGTGGGATCTTTCCAGACAAGGGCTCAAACCCGTGTCCCCTGCATTGGCAGGCGGATTCCTAACCACTGTACCACCGGGGAAGCCCTGGTTTACTTTTTATAAATGTCGCTGTTCTTACTTTTTTCATGATGCCTAAGCTATTTCACTAAATGGTATCCCCCTCATACCTGGGTTTTGAACTTTCATTCTAATTTTACTTAGACAAGTATTAAAAAAATAAAATTCAGCTGAGTAAATTTTAAAGATCTATTGGCTTTGCTCAATGATTCATGAACTGGGTAGCATCCCGTGTAGAAGATAAAAAGGAGTTCTGAGGAGCTGTACAAAATGAAAGACTTTTATAGGCAGAAGGGAGCAGGGAAGGGACTTCCCTGGTGGCACAGTGGTTAGGAATCCGCCTGCCAATGCAGGGGGCACGGGTTCAATCCCTGGTCCGGGAAGATCCCACATGCCACGGAGCAACTCAGCCCGTGCGCCGCAACTACTGAACCTGTGCTCTAGAGCCTGGGAGCCACAACTACTGAAGCCCACGTGCCTAGAGCACAGAAGTCACTAAAATGAGAAGCCTGCGCACTGCAGCAAAGAGCAGCCCCAGCTCACTGCGACTAGAGAAAGCCTGCACGCAGCAACGAAGACCCCATGCGGCCAAAAATAAATAAATAAATAAATAAATAATTTTTTTTTAAAAAAAGGGACAAGGAAGTTATACTAGCAAAAAGTAAATTGGTTGTGTCAGGGTCCCTTTCCTTTAGGAGATGGTTGGGGTCTGTATGGCAGATTACCTCAGTAATACAGCCCTGGTGATTTCTGATTGACTGGTTTAAGGTTCCATTTCTGGTAGAGCCAAAAGTGTAATCGAGTTAAGTCTCAGTTTGGTGATGTGGGGCTTAGCATAAGTGACTCCATTTGGGGCCTGTTGTCTTATTTTTAACACAGGTAACTGTGAGAAAGTTTATTAACATCTTTGTGCCTCAGTTTCCTCATATGTAAACCAGAGATGATAATGGAGATATCTGCTACATACGGTGGAATGAAAGAAAATGTTTGAAAACCATATATCCAGCAAAAGACTAGTATCTAGGACAGCATTATGCTGAATCAAATAAGCTAGTCACAGACAAACATTGCATGATTCCACTTATGTGAGGTATCTAAAATAGTCACATTTATAGAATCAAGAGTGTGATGGTAGTTGCCAGAGGATGAGGGTAGTGGGAAATGGGGAGTTATTCATCAACAGGCATAAAGTTTCAGGTAAACAAGATGAATAAGGTCTAGAGATCTGTTGTATAACATTGTACCCATAGTCAACAATAATGTACACTGAAAAATTTATTAAGAGGGTAGATCTAATGTTGTGTTCTTATGACAAAATAAAATGTCTTTAAAAAGACCTGTATCTAGAATATATTAAGAATTTTCAAACCTCAGTAATAAAACAACAAACTATTTAATTAGGAACTGAGCAAAAGATATGCAGAGACATTTTACCTAAGAAAATATACAGATGGCAAATAAGCACATGAAAAAATTGTCAACATGAACCATTAGGGAAATGCAAATTAAAATCATAATGAGATACCCCTACATACCAATGAGAATGGCTAAAGCAAAACATTGTGACAACGCCAAATGTTGGCAAAGATGCAGAGAAAATGGATCATTCATACATTGCTGGTGGAAATGTAGAATGGTACAGCCACCCTAGAAAAGTTTGCCAACTTCCTGTAACACTAAACATGGAATTATTATTCAACTGAGTAATTATACTCTTGGGCACTTATCCCAAAACCTATACAAAAATGTTCATATCAGCTTTATTCATAATGGCCCCAAACAGGAAACAACCCTGATGGTTTTCGACAATTAATGGTTATACAAACTGTACTACATCCATACCATGCAGTACTACTCAGAATTTAAAAGAAATGAAACATTGATACATGCAGCAGCTTGAGTAAATCTCCAGGGGATTATGCTGAGTAAAAACTAATCTTTAAAGGTGACATACTGCATGCTTCCATTTATATAACATCCTTGAAATGACAGAATTCTAGAATGGAGAACAGATTAGTGGTCGCCAGGAGGCAGGGACAGCAAGGAGAAAGGAGAGAGGTGGGTGTGGCTATAAAAGGGCAACATAGGAGGGATTCTTGTGGTGTTGGAACTATTCTTTATCTTGATTGTATGACCATCAGTATCCTGGTTATGATACTGTAGTATAATTTTGCAAGATGTTACCTTTGGGGAAACTGGCTCAGAGGTACATTGGCTCTCTCTGTGTTATTTCGCACAAATGCATGTGAATTGACAATTATCTCAAAAGTATAATTTTAAAAAGCAAATAAAATCAAATAAAAACACGCCATGAATTTTAGGACTTCAGACTTTTTTTCATGCTTCACTTAAGGTTTTAAAAAATTTTCTCCTCTCAGTTACGAGCTTCTATGATAAAGAAACTACGTTTTGTATTCCTTTAACCCCCATATTACTTCAACTAATGATGAGCGTATATTAACACTGTAAAGTTCATTGTCTGAGTAAACAGAGAAAGAGATTTACTTGTATATGTAAACATTGTATTAACATGTTTCTCTCTGATATAAATCTGCACATAGAAACTATAAAAAATCTTTTCAAATTATAGTTGACCCTTGAACAGCCCAGGGCTTAGGGGCACTGACCCCTCGCACAGTTGAAAATCCACATATAACTTTACATTTGTCCCTCCGTACCGTCTATTCCACATCTACAGATTCAACCAACTGCAGATCGTGTAGTACTGTACTATGTATTTAGCGGAAGAAATCTGCATATAAGTGGACCTGAGTAGTTTAAACCTGTGTTGTTTGAGTCACCTGTTTTTGACTTAAGATAATGTTTTAAAAGGTGATAATTTATGGGGTTTTCTTTTCTTTTTTACATTACTTATTTTAAAACAGGTAATCGTTTTCATGGGTCAGAAATCCAAACTTACAAAAAGGTATACAGTGAAAATTCTTTTCCCTATCTCTGTGCACCGTCTACTCCGTTCCCCTCCCAGAGGCAACCAATGTTGTCAGCTTCTTGTGTACCGTTCAGGAGATATTGATGAATTTTTAAGCGAATATACATACATTTAGGTATGTGTGTTTCTATGTATATACATTTTTACATAAATGGTAGCATGTTATACGTACTTGTTCTGAATCATGCTTTTCTTCTCCAGTAATATATCTTGCACATTGTGTATCAGTACATCGTGTATTAGTTTGCAGTGGCTACCGTAACAAAATACCACAGACTGGGTGGCTTTAGCGACAGAAACGTATTGTCTCACAGTTCTACAAACTAGAAGCCTGAGATCAAGATGTCGGTAGGGTTTGTTCCTTCTGAAGGTGGAGAGGGAGAATCTGTTCTGTGCTTTTCCCCTAGCTCCTGGTTGTTTGCTGGCAATCTTTGGCATTCCTTGGCTTGTAGATCTCTGCCTCCATCTTCACAAGGCGTTTTTGCTGTGTGTGTGTCTGTCTCCAAGTTTCCCCTTATAAGGACATCAGTCATATTGGATTAGGGCCCAACCGAATGACCTCATTTTAACTTGATTTCCTCTGTAAAGTCTCTATCTCCAAATAAGGTCACATTCTGAGGTACTGAGTGTTAAGACTTCAACATTTAAGTTTTAGGGGGGGGGGGGCACAGTTCAATCCATTTAAAAAAAGCATAGCCATTCTTTTTTTTTTTTTTTTTTTTTTTTTTTCGGTACGCGGGCCTCTCACTGCTGTGGCCTCTCCCGCCGCGGAGCACAAGCTCCGGACGCGCAAGCTCAGCGGCCATGGCTCACGGGCCCAGCCGCTCCGCGGCACGTGGGATCCTCCCAGACCAGGACACGAACCCATGTCCCCTGCATCGGCAGGCGGACTCTCAACCACTGCGCCACCAGGGAAGCCCATAGCCATTCTTTTAATGACTACATAGTGTTCCATTATGATGATGTGTCATTTATTTAAGTAGTATCCTGGATATTTTATTGTTTTCAATACAGTTTTGCTCCTAATATTAGCCTAAGATGCATAAAATAGAACTATAGTATCTAAGACTTACTGAGGTATTATTTAAGCAGTGATTACCCCTGTAAACTTCAAGTGCCTTGAAGGCAGTATTTATATATTAAGGGAGGAGGAGAGACTTTTAAAGTTCAAAAATAAAGAAATAAATACTTGATAACAGCCTAAGGATGTATGGAAAAGAATAAATATCTCTGCACTGGAGGTCGGGGAGGGGGCTTGCCTTATCTAATGTTAAACTTCCCATAAAGCTTCTGTAATCCATATCATACAGTATTAGCGCACACAAAAAAAGAGACAAATAGATCACTTAAAACTTCAAGTCCAGAAGGAGATCAAATTGTTTGAGGAAACATAATGTGGCAAAAGTGTTACTTTAATTCAATGGGGAAGAAAAAGAGATTTTATTCCATAAATGCTGCCAGCACTCTTTGCAATCCCTCTTGGAGACCACAGTTTATCTCCTAGCTCATGCAATATAAAAGCAAATTTCAAGTACATTAAAGTTTTAAATACAGAAAGAAAAATCCTTGGTCTGAGGAAGATCTTTTCTAAACAACAGAGGAAACCCAAAAGTGATAAGGGAAAGATAGACCTATTGACTACATAAAAGTAACAGAAAACACAGTCAGAAGACAAATGATTAAGTAGATATAATTTGCAACATATATGACATAAAAGGATGCATACCCCTAATATGCAGATACCTCCTACAGCTCAATTTATAAGGAGACAACTCAGCAGAAAACCAGTCAAAGTATAGGAATACGCAGTTCACAGGAAAGGATATCCAGATAGCGGGAACACGAAACCATGAAAATACACGCAACCTCATAGTAGGAAAAAATGACAGTAAAGAAACAAGACACCATTTTCCATTCATCAGATGGACAAGAATTACTAATAATAACTTCTGGTGAGGGAAAAGATCACTCTCACACATTGCTGGCAGGAACATAAATTGCTGTGGTGTTTGAGGAGAGAAGTGTGGTGTTATCTATTAAAATTTTAAAGTGCACGTACCTTTTGATCTGTTACTCCAATTCTGAGAATCTATTCTGCAGAGATAAAAGTACCCATATGACTGGCTATATATGTAGAGAACGTTTATTGCAACATTGTCGGTAGTGGTCAAAAAGTAGAAATAAAGCAAATATCCATCATTGGGGAAATTATTGAATAAATTATGGAATTATGATGGCTCTACAGAATGAATTAGTTTTCAATCTAGTTAGAATTGTGTGCCGGCTTTCCTGAAGGGTTAACCGTGATACCTTCTTGACAAATAAAACAAGCTTTAAGAGAAATGTGAACCCATTTTAAAAATGAAAAAGACAACATCTTCTAGGATTACATGACCATGGGCGGGGGGGAATGGAAGGATATATACCAAGTTAGTAGTTTTTGTTACCTTGGATGCTCAAAGGAGAGAGAGTGAAAGCAAAACAAGAGGGAGAAGAAAAGAATGTATCAAATTGTACAAAAAGTGAAAATTTGGGATAAAAATATTGAGGACGTTTTTGTCTTTGAATGTTGTTTTAATATTATGTTTTATTCTTTAAAGAAATATGGGTAGAGGGGAAGCCCTGACAAGCATAGTGTCTGCCATGCAGGCACTCAATAAATAGCAGCTATTTATTAGCATTAGACTGATAATACAGCGCTACCCATCTTGATATGTTTAGATTGGCACCTGGCAATACTGAGCCTGTATTTTCTTTCTTTTTTTTTTTTTTTTTTTTAACATCTTTATTGGGGTATAATTGCTTTACAATGGTGTGTTAGTTTCTGATTTATAACAAAGTGAATCAGCTATACATATACATGTGCTCCCATGTGTCTTCCCTCCTGCATCTCCCTCCCTCCCACTCTCCCCCTCCCACCCCTCCAGGCTGTCCCAAAGCCCCGAGCTAATATCCCTGTGCCTTGCGGCTGCTTCCCCCCAGCTATCCACCCCACCACGTTTGTTAGTGTGTATATGTCCATGACTCTCTCTCGCCCTGTCAAAACTCACCCTTCCCCCTCCCCATATCCCCAAGTCCGCTCTCCAGTATGAGCCTGTATTTTAAGGACAAATGTCATTACTATTACAAAACTAATTGTAAAATTGTGTCTATAACTAGCACTGGTGAAGGAGGACCATCCAGTAATATGGTGTATACTGGCCTCGGGGTGGAAGGGTGGTGCTCAAGGCAATTCAGATTTTCCCTCCGGACAGGCTGTCCTAGGACCTTTTCCCGTCCCCCATTTTTGCGTATTCAGGTCTAGCCCAAAGGGCAAGGAGGTATGACTCTCCTCGTCAGTCACTGAGCTAAACTGGAAATTGTGTGACAGTTTAGTAGCTGCAAATGTGCCTTCCTGCAGATGGGATCCTCGCCCTCAATCCTGGATAAAGTTCTGAGGCCTCTCACTGCTGGAGCTTGTGAAGTAGGAACTTTGACCACATCCCCCTCAAGTTCCTATAATTAGCAGGCAACTTGTTAAACAGTATATGACTCATAGAAGCACTGCTACAAATTCACGCTGGGCTGTGTGTAAGAACAGGGCAAAGGGAAGCCTTTGGAAAGTATGGTAATTTTGAATCTTCTTCTTCCTTCCTCAGTTCCTAACTAGCTCACTAGTCACCCAGATATACAGTGAGCCCATCGAAAAGGAGCAATTAGTGGTTAATATATTGATATCACAGATACCTGAAAATATTCACTGAGCTCTATTTCTTTAAAAATAATTTTCCCTATATTATGGAAGCACTAGACTATGAGAGTCAGTTGATCTGCATTCTGCTGCTAGTTTTGCTGTTAACTAGCTGTGTCACTCCCAGTAAATCTGTAAACATTCTGTTTCCTCATAAGTAAATGAAGAGGCTTAGCTAGATTATCTCTAAGGCCCCTTTAGCTCTAGATTTCATAATTTACTACCTTTATTTAAATAGCATCAGACTTGTAGCTTTTAATTATAAATGCTGGGTCCAGCCAATGACTATAAGGTTTAAGTGTGCATATATTTACAAAGCCTTACAGAGCAAGGCACTGTCTTTTTCAAGAGCCTATTTTGATGTGTCCTTTTCAGTGATATAAATGAAAACGAGTCTGTGGGCCCACTGAATCCTACTGCCCTGATTATTGTGAAGCTCATTCAGCTTTGTGATGAGCTTATCTTTGTGCCACTTTAGACAATGTTATATTGAAGATTTGATAATTCAGAGTTTTCCTTAATAGTCATTTAAAAAAATTCTCATAGACTCAATTATGTCATAATTATTATCTTAAAACCTAATCCCCTTGTTACGCAAAGCATGGTTCATGGGCCACAAGCCTCAGCAACACTTGGGAGCTTGTTAGAAATGTAGAATCTCAGGCTCTGTCTCAGAACCGTTGAATCAGAATCTTCATTGTAACAAGGTCCTCAAGGAATTTGCATGCACATTAAAGCTTGGGAAGCACCCGCCGTGTCACACATATGCATACATCACATCTTATTCACTGCCAGAGAGAGAGAAAGATGTGAGACCAGAAGCTCTCAGATGAAGATTAGTTATAACTGCATGACCTTTGCCTCAGTGACCTTTAATGTCCTCATCTGTATAAAATGGACTCTAAACAATATTACACAGTATTCTCGAGTGTCTGAGGCCACTTTGAAAAAGAAGACCCCCAAGATTCTCTCACCTAAGATTTTGAAGAGCTTTCCGCTTATGCAAGAGTAGGGGTGTGATTTCCCAGGCAGAATGTCTAACAGAAGACAACATTGTGAAGAAGAAAAAAGTACAAGGGCTCCTGTGGGCGCTAAGAGGGAGTAGCCAGAAAACCCAAAGCAAAGAAGAGGAAAAAAGTGAATAGGAAGCTGAGCAAGGGAAAAACTTAAAGGTAGAAGAGGGGCTAGCACTGTCAGGGACTATCGGGAAGCTGACTAAGCTTGGTGTGAACACTATCCCTTGGAGTTGTAGTAAATAAGAAGTTCATGATGATGTCATCTAAGAATTTCCAGTGGAACCAGAGCCAAGCACGCTGACTGTGGTGAGTTGAGGATTAGGGAATTGGAGGTGAGGAATAGAGAGGAAGACGTGGAAGGAGTCTGAGAAATGGAGCAATAGCTAGAGAGGAGTGTAAGAATACACATAGCCAGCGCCCCAGCAGTGGAATGGCTACGAGTCTGGATTCATTAACAAATGATCTACTAATTAAAACTCACAGTGTCATAGGAACTTACAGACTCACTGAATAATAGCTGAGATGTCTCTTTGCTCCTTAAAGAGATAATTGCACGTGAAACTCATCTTTCAGTAGTGAGATACTCTTCAGTGCCATCTTTCTGTTTTCCGTATTTTTCTTAGTTTGAATTTTTTCTCCTATCATGAAGATAAAACGGTAATTTTACTTCTCCTGTAACTTATTTTAATGACTGGTACAAACTCCCTTGGCAGGTTTTCCGCTGAGTGTGTCCTGACAGTATCACTGAGATTTGCATTGACTGTCATTGAACTCAAACCAGTCACCAACTGTGTGGTTAGATAGCCCATAGGCATTCTACTTTATTTTCCCCTTTCAAGGAGATCTGGGCATGCGATCATAGGGGAAGAAGGAAGAAAGAAATTCAAGAAGCAGCAAAATGAAAGAAAATTTGGCTTATGGAAGAGAGGTCTTTGTATTTCAATAATAATGCCAATTATATATATGTGTGTGTGTGTGTGTGTGTGTGTGTGTGTGTGTGTGTATATACACACATACATATATATATATATATATATCTCCTCCATGTACATACTCGTAGAGCGAAAGAGAGCAAACTCTACTTTCCAGCAATGTAAAATTCTACTCAGATATATACTTAAAGAGAAAAGTCAGTCTCTATATAATGAGTATTATTCATAGATTGCCACTCTTCAGAGCTCTTCATTCCACCATAATACCATCTTTCTTAGAGGGTTCACAAGACACTTTGTTATCTTCCAATATTTCCTGTCATTTTTATAAGCAAAATTATTCTGGCTGTATTCAAGGGACTGAATCAAACACTATGCCTGTCTCCTCCCAATTCTGCAGTGTTTTTATTCTGGAGTGCCTAAGGCAGCTATGAAAGAGAAGAGAAGTCACCTAAGGAGAGTTAGAGGGCATGCGTATCAGGGAGAAGTGCAAACCCCACCCCTTTGAGCTCAGTTGATTTTTTTCTAATGTGTGTTTATATGTGACTGTGATGT